>NC_056744.1:928074146-928259146 GCF_019279795.1 Protopterus annectens
TCCGTGTACACTCCCCTCAGTAGGTCAATCAATGTGTACTATGGCCCATTTTCCATATACCCCACTGGACACCAGCAGCAACAGGAGAGGCTGCAAATGTACCTCACAAAGAGGATCTTAGGTACTACACACTTGCCTCATATGGACAGACTCCAACAACTGTAATGAATCTCTGCCTCATATTGGCTACTTAGGTGTGATCTCTGCCTGACATACACAGACATGTCTGACCCAAACCTGTCAGGAATGCTACATCCGAGGAAACCAATCTGTCCACACAACATGCCCCAGATACCTCAACCCCATCCTCACAATTAACAGGACATGCTGGAGGGACAGGTACACAACTCAGAGACTGGCCATGCTATGGAATAGACACCACATACATGTCAAGCTGAGCACATCACTGGCCCTCTTCAAGAGAAATCAAGAGGGGTGGGTGGGGAACAGAATACCCATCCTGGGGATCACTCCAGTGATTATACTCAGCAGACACACTGGGGAGTATTGTCAGGTGGAATGATGCCAGTGTATCCCATGGGCTAGCCTTGTAAAGGCACCATGTCCATTTGCCACATACACACCTATGACTCTTTGAAACTATACATCTCAACACTGTTAAATGTGTGTGTGTGTGTGTGCATTAGTGTGTCTGGAAGTGTTTGTGAGTGTGCAAACATGTGGGTGAACGTAGTTGGCAGCTCATCTCACCCAGTGCAACTACCATTGCTATACCTTAGAAGTGCTGTAGATGTTATTCACTATATAGGTACCTTGGGACCCTCCACAACCTATAAGCTCTGTGGTCTGTGTGGTAACTGCATAACACTATAATACCAATAACCACATAGCTAGGGGTTCTAATATGAGTCCTGACAACTGTGTGTGTGTGTGTGTGTGTGTGTGTGTGTGTGTGTGTGTGTGTGTGTGTGTGTGTATGTGTGTGTTATTGTGTGTAAGTGTGTATATGTATAGATTACAGTATTTTGTGTCCTCTACACCCTGTACATCACCCATTGTCATAATTTGCAAGGCCTGATAATGTCCCTCGCCTTAGAAGTACCTTTGGACAAGTATCACCCCATAATCTCCATGGCACGTGTGATAAATGCGTAACAATGTAGTAACAATAAATAGACAAGTAGGTGTTCTAATCTCAGTCCTGGCAAATGTGTGTGAGAGAAGAATATCATGTGTTTGTGTGCCAATGTCATCCACTGGATGAGCATGGATTCAGATTTTATGCCATGGTACACACAGTACACATTCCTAAGTCTACTGTATGAAGTCCGCTGTTCACATTAACTGTAGTGGTATCTGTAGACACTCTTCAGCCCTTTAAGCCCTATGCAACAGTATGGAATAGTATGGCATGAATAACAAGATAGGTTGGTCTGCTAATGTCAGTACTGGCAAGTGTGTGTGTGTGTGTGTGTGTGTGTGTGTGTGTGTGTGTGTGTGTGTGTGTGTGTGTGTGTGTGTGTGTATGTGTGCGCGCACGTGCACATGTGCATTGGTGTGTATAGCAGTGGTTGTGAGTGTGTAGACTTGTATGCGACACTGTTATGAGTACTCTCATACCCAGTACAGCCACCATTGCCATACCAACAAGGTTACGTGATGTTATTCACCTTATAGGCACTTTGTAACACTCATCATATTAATAGTCCTGTGCCATCAGCAATAACCTCATAATAGTATGGTACCACAACTTGATGGGTAGGGGTTCCAAACACAACACTGGCAACTGTGATCCTGTATGTGCATGTGTGTGTGTGTGTGTGTGTGTGTGTGTGTGTGTGTGTGTGTGTGTGTGTGTGTGTGTGTGTGTGAACAGTATTCTTTGTGTGTTTGGTCGATACAATAGCCTCTGGGGTCGAGGGTGTTAGCAATCTGAGGTGTGTTCCACACACCACACTTAGCATTGTCCACTATACTAGAGCTGATGTCAACCACCATAGATTGAGATACAATCCCTCAGCCCTATAAGCTGTGAGACACAAGCAAGAACTATTACACAGACCTGGGAAATGTGTGCAGATACAGCTGTACCCTGACAATGACATGGTTGATGTGTTACTACACTGCCATACCCCTTGTTGGTGATGTCTGCAGGGCCTCATCCTGCTGGCACACAGACACCTGGAACACAAACAGAATACAGCATGTGAGAACACATGTGCTTAGTGTTACTAACACCAATAATGCATCATGGCTGAAAAGGTACACACACACTCTGATGTGTACCCATTACAAATGCCAGATGACAGTACCTTACACAGCATTAAATAGCTGCAATCTACTAAATTCACCCTGTGCATCAGACCCATATAAGCATGTCCCTGCATCGATGGTATGGCTGGCATGAATGTGGCACAGGTATCATCATATACATAGGGTTTTGTGTGGGTTTACAAGAAGCCTAGGCTGGGCCACATGGTTGACATCATGTGTGTGTGTTTGGGGGGGGGTGTTCATTAAATGGTTAGTGCAGGGGTGTTTAGTGTGTGTGTGTGTGTGTGTGTGTGTGTGTGTGTGTGTGTGTGTGTGTGTGTGTGTGTGTGTGTGTGGAGGTGACTTTTCTGATGGAGATGTGTGTGTGTTTGTATACACACAGTCACGCCATGTGGGCGCCCTACACAGGGGTATTTTGGGCAGCTGTGGGCTGTACATGGCAGGGTGTATAGTTCACCATCTCTGGCCATGGACACATGAACTGGGCCTGCTGAGGGTATCACCGGCACCACCAATGCCGAGTCCAGATGCAGTACTACTCCCTAATTATTGGCTGCTGACTGCTGGATCCGCTTCCCTGTTGGGACCTGCTAGGATCATGTGCCCGTGGCCTGCTGTGGTGTGGTGTGGACAGCACACCCTCTTCAGTAGTGCTGGTGGTACTGCCAGTATGGGAATGTGATGGTGCACAGCCATATGGACCCTCAGCTGATCATGGTACTGCCCTATGGCCACATGGCTGCTGGCCAGTGTCCACTAAATGCTCAAGAACAGATATACATGGTCAAGGAGTGCCAAGGTCTCCCCTACCATCTATTCATGACCCCAGTGCACTCACAGATGGCTGCAGTGAGTTCATATTGCAACAGACACCAGGGACGTGCTCATCGACGACCCTGCTTATATGTCTGGTATTACATTCATTATGTGCCTGTGCCCCATGACAGCCTGAAACATGCGACTGGTGACTGCTGCCATGGCACTTGCAACAGGGGAATGATGGGCTGCAATCCTCCTCCAAGCACTCTTGCTCATCTGCCTGTGTGGAACTTCACCAGCAGTCTGGCTATGGCTACTGTCTGCACTCTCACTTGCCATAGTCACCACAGTAGCCTGTTCCATGCCACCACCCTCCAACTGTCCATTATCTGTGGTCACTGGTGACGGGGTATGTGTGGGCATTGTGACTATGTGTGGGGATGGGGGTGACAATAGTGGGATGCCAACCGATGTCACAGTATCACCCCCTGACAACCCCACCTGTGCCTCAATATGAGTATCATCATGTTCAGATTCTGCAGAGATACTGACCACAGCCACCATGTCCACCTGTGAGGGAAAAACAACATATGTAAATTACTCCCGGCACTATAAGGTTTGCTGGTATACACACACACACACACACACACACACACACACACACACACACACACACACACACACACACACACACACACACACGCACACACACACACACACACACACACACACACACACACACACACACACACACACACACACACACGGTGACTCAAAGGTATTACACAGACCTCACATTAGCTGACTGGGGGCATTCATGACACACAGTCAGACAATAACATACACACACTGGATGGACCCTCAGCATCATGCAGTGCAGCCCTTTTCAATTACCATTGCTTCTAATATACATCTCTGGGATATGTGAGTGGTGTTAGTAGGTGATGGCCCTTCAACTAGCACACACTGCACCCATGTAAATTATTGCTGTTCACCTGTATAGCACTTTGGCAACTCCTACAGAACATACCCCCCAACTGTACAGGGTTTTGCTGAATGTCTACATGCATGGCTCATATGTTTGGTCTGTTCCTCATAACTCCTGTGTTTGTCTGATACATTACTGGGTTAGCCTGTGGATTGGTGCCACTAAGTAATGTCCTAATTTGAGGTGCAGACTGCATAACCTGCAGTACATGTATTTTATAACAAAGCTGGTTACTCTAACAACATCTCTTGCTTACAGTGGATATAGTAAGTGTACACACATCTGTTAACATGCCAGTATTTCATGGTATATCACATGAACCTCAGAATTCAGGTCATAGCATTGCCATCATTTCATATGACATATAACCTTTGTAATCCAACTGAAGAACATACACATCAATTACAGGTAACATCTGGTAACTGAAATAAGTGCAATAGGCTGAATGCTCAGTTAGTCATGTCAATGCGTTTCGGACTTTTGGGTTCGATATTACATCATTCGAACTTATACATGTTCAACGATGTGATATAGACCTGTACAACAAGATGTGGTGCTTGTGCACAATTCAAGTTCATACAAGCTAAGAATATGGTAACCCTGCAAAACATTTTGAAGTCTAACGTTTTCTTTGAAAAAGGAAATTGTCAAATATCAGGGGTGATATATCTGGCAGCTTGTAAAACCTGTCCAGCTTACTACATAGGCAAGACAGGAAGGCATCTTAGGGACAGAATATACAAGCACCAGTACCAGATTGCTACAAGAAATATAAATAATGCCCTATATAAACATTCATTACTATGTGCAAATTTTGTTCAGCTTTTATTTGGTATTGTGGAGAGAGTAAGACCAAATCCTAGAGGGGGGATTACAGGAATTATATAGAGGAAAGGGAAATTAAGTGGCAAATAAAACTAGATGCGACCCATGCACCAGGTCTTAATGAAATGGTATCCTTAAAACCAATATTAGTGAGGAAAGCTACCTTATAAATACTGTGTATCTTAGTCTCTGTGTGTGTGTGTGTGGGGGTTCAACTACATAGTATATCTATATATATATATATATATATATATATATATATATATATATATATATATATATATATATATATATATATATATATATATATGTTTTAAAGCAAGTCAATGGACAAAATGTGGCTGATTTTTTATCTTAAACAATTTTTAAGTTTACATTTGATGAATGTCTCGGAATTTGAAAGGCTCTTTTTTATAAATGATGTTGTTAAAATGTTCTTGTGTTAAAAGGTGTTTGTAGTGCATTTCATTTGAGCATTAAGGTAGTATCTTTAAAGGATTGTAAAGGGTGATGACATCACTCATTTTTAACAGTATTTAAAGGCTGTACTATGGAGTGCAGTTAGATTCTGAAGAAGTCCCCAGTTTAGAGGATGAAAGCACTCAGTCTGAGTCTTTGTATGTTGGAAGAATAAAAACAGCTTGGACTGAAGAGTTTGGCTGACTAAAAGTGTTTCCTACTGCTTCACAGTGTATGCTTTGGAATTTTGTTAGTAATGGTAAAGGGTGGTGGAAGCTAGGCTAAAAGGGAGGTGGGGATTACTGATCAGCAGTATGGTTTCAAGCCAGGAAAGAGCAGTACAGATGCAATGTTTGCTCTGAGAGTGTTCATGAGGACATACACAGAAGGTTGGAAGTAGCTGCCTTATGTCTTTGTGGACATAGAGACAGCATATGACAGGATATCTAGAGAGAAGTTGTGGTATTGTATGATGTGGTCAGGAGTGGCGGAGGAATCCCTAAGAATGCTACAGGATATGTACAAGGCTACTGTGACAGCAGTGAGTTCTGCTTTGGGAGTGACAGGTGTGTTTAAGGTGGAGGTGGGAGTACATCAGGGTTTAGCTATCAGCCCTTTCTTATTTGCAGTGGCGATGAAAAGGTTGAGACATGATGAGACAGGAGTCCCCGTTGACTGTGTTGTTTGCAGATGACATTGTGGTCTGTAGTGAGAGTGGGGAACAGATTGAGGAGACCCTAGAGAGATAGAGATATGCTCTACAGAGGGGAGGAATGATGGCCAGCAGGACTAAGATGGAATATATGTGTGCGAATGGGAGGATGGAGAAATGATGAGGATGCAGAGAGTACAGTTTTCAAAAGTGGATCGGTGTAAATACTTGGGAGCAACAGTTCAGAGTAATGGTGAGTGTGGGGGAGAGGTGAAGATGTGAGTATGGGCAGGATGTGGGTGGTGGGGAAGAGTTAGAGGTGTGATTTCTAACAGACAAGTACCATTAAGAGTGATAGGGAAGGTCTACAATAGGGTAGTGAGACCAGCTATGTTATATGGGTTGGACACAGTGGCATTGATAAAAAGGCAGGAGTCAGAGCTGGACGTGGCAGATGATAATGATATAAAGATTTGCACTGGGTGTGACGAGGGTGGATAGGATTAGGAATAAGTATATTAGAGGTTCAGCCCAGGTTGGACAGTTTGGAGACAAAGCCAGAGAGGCAAGATTACGTTGGTTTGGACATGTGCTGAGGAGGGATGCAGAGTATATTGGGAAAAAAATGCTAAGGATGAAGCTGCCAGGTAACAGGAAAAGAGGAAGGCCTAAGATAAGGTTTATGGATGTGATGAGAGAGGACATGCAGGTGGCGGGTGTGACAGAGCAATATGCAGAGGACAGGAAGAAATGGAAACAGATAATCCGCTGTGGCGACCCCTAACGGGAGAAGCCGAATGAAGAAGAAGACTGAATGCAGAATGTGGCTTTATGTGGATTTCAGAGCTGAAACATAAGTCTTTAAAGTCAGCACTGTAAAGGTTTGCTACTTTGTTACACTTTTCTTGATAAGAAAAGTTTATTTTCTACAACTGGACCATGTAATTTTTTCTTTTTTTCTAGAATAAGGGAGGTATTTTCAGCCATAACTTGTTATTAAAAATGTGAACTGCAGTAAGAAGCTATGGTTATAGAAATAATAGAAAGGATTGTTGGTTACCTGTTGTTTTGGTATTTGTGATTTGAAAGTATTGCACATGAAATAAAGGGAGTTTTAATTAAACAGCTATATATGTTTAACTCATGCTACATACTTCTCAAACTCCAGATATGGGAAATATGTGAAAAGGCCCTTGAAAAGAAGGTGCATCCTGGCCAAAATCGTGACATCTAATTTGCTTAAAATTTGAAAACCAAAAAGTCTCCACCTCTTCCTGCTTCCATTAGGAACGTGAGATACTACTCAGTAACATGTTTACAAACCAGAGTGTCAAACATGATAGAAAAATCTAAATACAGTATCAAACAGACAGTGTAAAAGCTGTAGACATTAATGAAATGTATTCCAAAATTATACCATGGAAGAGAATTTATTTTTGTTGCAGAAAAAGGGAGATGTAAAATGTGTATCCTTGTTCTTTGAAATACTGGTGTCCCTAGTATGCTGGTCATGTATTATGTTTTATTATGTATTAGACAGCTTCAAAAATCACAAGTGATGGGGTGGGGGAGGGATTCATGCTGTAGTCGAGGTTGTGGTGCATTGTTTATAGCTTGCATATTTGCCAGTATTTTTTCTCCCATTTTTTTTATATTCCTCAACACCCACCAGACCCATCACTGAAAGCTCCCCTACCTTCATTCATTCAGCAGGAACAAGAACATGGCATCCCCAAGCTACATGGGAGCTATGCAGCCCATTTTCTCCTTCTGGGGAGGCTAATCCGCTCTTCGGTTCCACCTCTGGCAAGAGGCAGGTTGTAGGGAGCAAGCCAACCTGTAGGGCTTTCAGTGAGGTCTATTTTCCCTCCTACTACACAGCTCTCTAACTCATAAGAGCTGTCTGGCTAGTGTAGACATGTATTGTATTCCATACAGAACTACCAGCTCAGTGGTGCTATCTGCTTCTAATAGTGTGAACTTGCCTGGCCTCCTCCACACATAATCATCTACTCTCTCTCTGGGTTATTGATGGAGAATACCTTCCCATCCCACATCTCCTGACTGCCAGATGTCTGAGCTGGTATCTGTCACTCAAACCCATCTTCTCCTGATTGGCCTTTCAACCATCTGTACTGCTTGCCAGTCACAGGCTACCTGGGCTGCAGTCAAGGCTTCATCCCTCTATCCTGCAGAACTAAGATCCATGTTTACTAGTTTTAAGGTGCCTAAATAGCAAGTAAAAAAGGAAACTAAATCCACAGGGTCATAGGTTTACGGGAGATTACTAGGCTAGTGGTTTAAGAGACCTTACATGCCTAGCCAATATAACACAATTTTACCCAATATATGGCCCCTAGGGGCAAGGGAATGGCATGGATTTGTGTCTATGCCTTGAGTATCTCACAGACTGCCCTTGTCCATAAGGGACACAGCCACTACCCCAGGTGTGAATTTGTGATTCTCCATCCATTGATCCAAACCGCATTTGAAGAGGGCCAGGAAAGGGCTTTGCTTAATGTGAGCAAGAGGCCTGTTTTAAAGGAGGGGCAATCTCTGAGAGACATTTCTGCCTCTCCACCAAGTTTATTTTGAGTCGCTAAGTAAGTTTAGATCCCTAGATCGAGTGACCTCATGTTGTTTGACTTTTGGAAGTACAGAAGCTCCATCTGGGCAGGATTTGTGAGTGAACTGTAGGTCAGGCCTAGGTCATACCTTAATAGTAGGTAGCATAGCCAGCCTTAGGCATAGGCCAACTAGGTGACTGCCTAGGGCATCACTCTAGCAGGGGCATGTCTCCAGTATTTATATGGTGCAGGTAGACCAGGATGGGGGCACTGGGTGGTGTGGTGGGGGAAGCCGTGGAGCCCTTTTGCCTAGGGCACCAGTTGACCTAAGGCCGCTCCTGGTAGGTAGGAGGCAGAGTAAAGGGATAGGAATTTTAATCTGTCCACATAGGACATGTTGTTTATACCCTGTATTTTGTTTGTGAGGAACCTCTGAGTTTACTCCTGCTGCTTAAGTGGTTAGTTAATTGCATGCCAAATGGTATATTGCACTCAACTATTGGTCTAATGAGGACTGAGTACAGCAGGACTATAATTTTCTTGGATCTGGATGCCATATCTTAAGTTTTACCATATAGAATGGCTTCCTCATTACTGTGGACACATGGCGGTCAAAGTTCAGCCTTCTATCAATCTGTCTACTTAGATATCTCACCACTGAGTGTACTCTTAGGGTATGCTATTGATGTTGTAATTCACAAGGATATTTGACTTCTTAAAGAGTATGATAATGCATTTTTTCGCATTTAGTTTTAGGCCATGTTTCTGGCACTAATCATTTGTTTGATCTAGACCCTCCTGTAGGATATCTACATCACTGGGGGATTCAATAATTGCAGTCATTATAAAACTTTGTCATCCAGACAACTTCCACATTAACCTTAAATTCAGAGAAGTATACTTCAAACAGGAGTGGTCCCACAGCTGAGCCCTGTGGCACATCACTAGTAAATGGCCTCTTGCTGGATCTGAATTCATCCACTTTAACTTTATGTCCTGTCCATGAGAACAATTAGCTATCCATCTGGTGACATAGGTATTTAGGCTTAGTTTTATGAGTTTATTTATAATACATAAGTGGGGAATTGGGTCAAATGCCTTGGCCAGGTTGATGTAGGAGGTATGTACTGTTTTCCCTCATCCATGGCCTTAGTGGCTTTCTCAAAGAAATCCACCAGATTCAGTAAGACTAACCTGCCCTTGACAAAGCTGAATTGGGTCAGGTCCAGTGTTTGGAGGTTTCCTATGTCATTATTTATCAGGTCCATGATTATTCTTTCCATTGTCTTATATACAAGACTAGTAAAACTTATGGGTCTGTAATTTCCCTGGTCAATAGCTGGTCCCCCTTTATGCAGAGGGATGACTGTTGTCCACTCTATTGGGACTAAACCAGTCTGGAAGCTGTTGTTAATCAGAGATCCTAATGGGCGTAATAAATCCTGATGCAAGCTATTTGGCAATCTGATATATCATCAGGCCTCACTGAAACTATGTTTTTAGCTTTAAAGAGTGCAGTGGAAACCCATTCTTTGGTGATAATTGGTGGTGGAGTGGTGGACAGTATTTTTTGGGAGAACTGGGGGTGATGGGGTGATGAAACTTGAGCTGAGTTTGTCAGCCAGTTGATTTGCAATATCTTCCAGCTGAGTATAGGTGATGCCATCTACAACTAATACTGCACATTGTAGGATACTTCATTTAGGACTGTGGACATAACTGAAAAATACCTTATGTTTATCCTTAGCTTTAGAGAGTATTTTTACCTCAAAGTCTGCTTTCAGAGACTGGTCTATTTACCTGATTCACTTGTTTAGATTAATGAGGGACCTTTTGTTCTGTTGTGTACATTCCGTCTTACCTCTTTACAGGATTTTCTTTCTTATGTTGTACAACCTGTTAATACCAGGGGTGCACCAGAGTGGCTTGTTTTTGCAGTCTGATCAGGGTTTATTTTGGTCTGGTACTGCAATTTCTATGCAGTTGTTTACATGGTCATATAGGGCTTTTGTGTATGCCTCTGCATAGGTATCTGTGTTTTCAGGATTTGGAGGAGCTTGGAAATTAGCTATAATGTGCCTTAATATGGGATAATTTACCTTAAAGAAGTTCTTAAAGTTTTTGGAGTTAGATGGGGGGGCTACTTTTACCTTTATTTCAAGGTAGACCACTTTGTGATCTGACCTTACCAGTGAGGACGTTACACAAGGGGGGTTGTAGCACTCTCCATATTTGTGAGTACCAGATATAGGATATTTGTTCTCTTAATGGGAGTGCAGTCTAGCTGCTCCAGGGTAATTGAATTTACAAAGTCAAGACATCTTTGGGCCTGCATGTTAGTGGTCATGTATGGAACAAACTTCCATTGTCCCGTTGCTCCACTACTAAAAGTGTCAAATTCAAAAAGCAACTAAAAATTCATTTCCAGCATGCATGGATCTGTACTTGTCAGGAAATTACCTAATACATTTTTCTTCTTCTCTCGATTGACATATCTTCCTATCTTATTTATTTATTTTTTATTTTACATTTGTTGACCGGGCTAGTCTAACTGGATATATGTCCATTTTCAGTAGAGGCCCGGGGAGAAAAGCTCCAAGCATTAGTAGTGACAAAGATTACAATATATAGTAATAGTCAAAACAAATTACAGGACATTGTTACATTGAGGTTGACCTAAGTTATTTAGAGTCCTTAGTAGGTTAACACACAGATCAAATAATGTGAGCAAAAATTTGAGAGAGAGCAATCAAAAAAGCAAAAACAATATTGAATTGTAAAAAAAAATTTTTTACAGGTATGTGACATAGAACAGTGGAGTATAGAAGTGTAAGGAGAGCAAAAAGGGGAAGGAGACAACAGTCAGGGTATATCAGTCTGGGTTAGAGCAGGGACAAAGCCAGTGATTTTTAAGATATTCTTTAAGATGCTTTTTAAAGAGATGAGTGGAAGCAAGAGATGAAAGTTCACTAGGAAGCTGGTTCCAGCTTTTTCCTACTATGTTGGCGAAAAGTGAGTCCCCAGGTTTGTTTTTAGATTTAGTAGTGGAGACTAGAATTTTGTTAGCTGAGCATAGAGTTGCAAGATTTTTGTAGGGGGTAATCAGCTTAGTAAGGATTGGGGTATTATTAGGGTGATAAAGGATCTTTTGGGTGATAACAAGTTGTTGACAAAGTAGTAGGTTCTGCAGTTCTAACCATCCCAGTTGTTTGAGGTTATGACAGTGGTGAGTTCTGAAAGGGGTGCCAGTGGCAAATCTGGCTATGCTATTGTAACCAATAGAAAGTTTGGTGAGGTTGTTTCTAGATAGGTTGGTATATATTGCAGAAGCATAGAAAAGGGTAGAGATTAGGTGAGTCTGGGCAATAGTGATTCTGGCTGAAGGGGTAACGAAGGGTATGATTCTGTAAAGGGTGCCTAGTTTTTTGTTGACAGACTTTATAATAGCATTAATATGGTCATCATAGCTAAGGTTGTTATCAATTGTTACTCCCAGTAGATGGGTTGTAGTGTCAGGGGATATGTTAATTCCATTGCTAGAGGTGACTGTGAAGTGTGGATGAGGTGACTTATGAGTAGGAGCAAAGAGCAGTAATTTTTTTGGGGGGGGGTTTAAAAGGAGACAGTGTTGCATAAACCAATTTTCAACACTGTTAAATACTGTTTGAGTGAGGGACTGGAGAGAGGTTATGGACTTGGCTGAACAAATTAAAGTCGAGTCATCTGCATATTGTATGCAGGTGGCTTGAGGAATTTTGGTATGTAGATCATTAATAAACAATGAAAAGAGAAGGGGTCCTAATATAGAGCCTTGTGGTACTCCAATGTTCACAGGGAGGGAAGAAGAAAGAGTATTGTCCCAAAGTAATGCTTGTTGTCTGTTTTCAAGGTAGGATTTAAACCAATGTAGTGCTTGTGCATCGAGTGATTGGGCTTTTAGTATGTCAATAAGCAAGTTATGGTTCACCATATCGAAGGCTTTTGAGAGGTCAATAAACAGTGCAGAGGAGAAAGTATTATTATTACGATTTTTGTTTATGGAGTCAGAAAATGATAGCAGGGCAGTTGTTGTGCTATGAAATGGTCTAAAACCATGCTGGCAGTCTGCAAGTAAATTGTTATGGAGAAGGTGGACAAGTAGTTGTTTATGTATGCACTTTTCCATTATTTTTGCTATTGGAGAGAGTAAGGCGATAGGCTGAAAGTTGGAGAGCTCGGTAGATGATCCACCTTTGTGTAGAGGGATGATGTGAGATACTTTCCATATGGAAGGGATTTTGCTTTCTAAAATTGTTCTGTTTATAATGATGGAGATGGAATAGGCGATTTCTTTAGCTGCAATTTGCAGGAATTCTGCTGGAAGACAGTCAGCAGAAGGGGAGCATGGTTTAAGTTTTTGAAGGAGGTTGCAAATGAGGGATGTGGGTACAGGTTGAATATGAAAGGTTGGAGTTACAGTATTATTGGTATGTAATGGTGTTGTGGTGATGGGTGGTAAAGTATTAGCTAGGGTTAGAATGGCTTCTGTAAAATAGTTATTAAAGGCATCAGGTATCAGGTTAGAGTTACTAGGGTTAAATCCTGAAGGGGTAGGAGATTTAGAGTGGCCTGGTTTAAGAAGTTTATTAATGCCTGTCCAGAATTTTTGTGGCTTTTGTTGGTGGGTTTGTTGACGATTAAGGTAGTAATCTTTTTGTCTCTGAGAATGTCTTTCTTGGTAGCATTTCTTAATTGTTTAAAGTAAAGGTGATCAGATGGACTTTTGGAGGCTCTCTATTTGGCCCTAATCTTATTTCTGAGGAGGATCTTTTGCCTGGTATGTTTTGTAAGCCAGGGGGCAATTTTGGTTCTTATTCGGGATGATCGAATGGGGGTGTGGTAATCTAGGATTTGGAGGAATCTAGTATTAAAGAAGGTCACTGCTTCATCAAGTTGAAGATGAGACATAGGTGACCAGTCACATGCTTTTAGTTCATTTTGGAAACTGTCTGAATTAAAGAATTTTTTGGAGCGGGAGGATTTAAAATTATTAGTGTTAGGGCTATGAATTTTTATTTTAATGATACAGGTTAGCATATGGTCACTGATATCATCGGGAAGGGTTCCTGGTTTATAAGTATCAAGATGGCTGTTGAGAAGAATCCAGTCTAGTGTGGTTTCCTTGTTGCTTGGCTTGTGAATTCTAGTAGGGGTGGTTATTATCTGTGAGAAATTGTGTAGATTTATGTGATTGGTAGGATTGGGAGAACTACAGGTTGTCCAGTCTATATTAAAGTCTCCTAATACAATGGTTTCCTGAGGTAGGTGGGTAGATAGGTGACTAAGTATGTTTTCAAGTGTATTAATGTTATTTCCAGGAGGGAGATATGTGCAAATTAGATAGATAGATTTGGAGTTATTGATTTTTAGCTTGGCAATAAGGGTTTCTGCATTTGGTATCTGAGGGTAGTGGCAAAATGAAGGATGACACTTGGAGTTCAGATTTATACAAAATGGCTACTCCTCCACCCTTTTTAATTTTGCGGTCATATCTTAGGATATTATATCCAGGAGGGGTAATCTCTTGGTCCAGAGTAGAGGGTTTTAGCCATGTTTCTGTAATACAGAGAATGTCAAATGAGTGCACCTGTAATAGTGCATGTAGGTGGGTAATTTTATTGTTTATGCTGCGGATGTTAAGGTGAGCTATAAGGAGGGAGTTAGCTGGTCTTTTAGGGGTAGTAGAAATAGGAAATGTTCGATTGTGGGGGTTATTGTGAGTATTAGCATCGGGGCCAGGGTTAGGATGAATATCACCATCTAATAAGGGGTGTCATAGGGGATATTGTACAAACTTAAGGATTTTGTAGTAATTGATTGGAGTTTTTTTGACAGGGAAGTAAGTAACATGGATAGATCTATGATACTTAGGAAGTATGTAGATAAAGGTGGCAGTTATGTTATTATGTTTAAGTGAGTTTATGTGGGAAAGAGGTAGAGTTTGTTGGTAGTGGTGGTGTTTCTCAAGAAGAGAAGAAAGTTCAAAGAAGGTTAGTGTGTAAGGAATAGTTAGAGCAGCAAGAGTTGTAGTTAAGAGTAGTAGGTTTGTGAGTAAAGATTTGTTTGTTGGGTCCATTAGGATGTGTAAACGAGGAGTTAGAATATGTAAGGGGAGGGATAGAGGTAGGTAAGAATAAAGGTAGGAGAAAGAGAAAAGTGTTATATGAGATGTAGTAGTTTGAGGGCAGGTAGATAAACTGAATAAAAGGTGGTTATAAGAGTGAGGTTGCAAACTAAAGTAGTACAGGAAAAGGTATGGAAAGGTTAGGGAGTGGTACTAAAGGTAAAATGGCTTAATTAGGTATTTGTTGAGGTAGGGGGGTGTGGTTAAGTGGAAGTAGTTTGTGATAGGGTAATAGTGGGAGTGGTGTGGCAATGGAGGTGTAAAGCTAGGACCACTGGGGGTGGGTGGGAATTGGGGGTAGGGTAGGGGAGCGGAGTGAGCCCGCAGGGTGAACGGAGCGGGTTAGAGCAGCTATGTGAAAGATTTTCCAGAGACAATCAGGGAGGAGGAGATTTCCAAGGCAGGGAAAGTGGTCACAGGTAAGTAGAGTGTGGTGAAGCAGTGCAGGTATAAGATAGGATATTGGAAAGTGAACAATAAAGGAATTAAAAAGACAGCTAGGAGGAGGAAAAGAGATACTAGTGGGCAGGGAGTATATTACAGTGTCTGTAATGGAGATAGAAGTTTGAGGTGGCTCAGAAAGAGGAGTCAGAGAGGGGACAAGTAGATGGTACAAGGGCAGAGAGGAGTCTGGCTGCTGGCTTCCTAACTCAGTGTCTAGAATTTATACTAAACTAGGTACATTGTACTTTGCAAAGAACAGGCTAAGTTAATAATAGGTGCAGTATGAAATAAATCAGATCAACTATACTTAATATGTTGGAGCAGGATGGAACATACTTTCTTAAACTTGTTTTAAAACAGGGAGTTATACGCTTCAACAGCAGAGATTTGTTGGCCAGTCGTTGGGATGGTTGAAGGTAGAAATTAATGGGTCCTTAATGACCAGGCAGGTCCTTTTGTGCAGGATAGGAGGAAAAGAGCTAGGAGGAGTAGAAAGATAAGATAAACATTAGGTGTGAAAGCTACAAAAAATGCTAGTGGTACTATTAGGCAAAATAAGATAAATATAGAGCAGTCAGTAATTATACAATGTGTATTGATTACAAAAAAACACAATCTTAGATTAGTACCTCAAGAAGGCTACCATGACACAGTCTAAACAATACTTAAAATATGCAACCACAAGGGATTGGAGATATGTTCTTTAGAATTACAATACGTAAAAGGTAAGCAAACAAAATAAAAAATAAACAATGTCTGACTTGTGCTGGCATAAAACTAAATAGAATTACTAAAATGCAACTCTTTAACAATCATTTAATCACAGTAGCTTATTATTAGGATTATTAGGTAAACTACTACTTAGGGCAGGATAACTAATTCAATGATTACTGGCCTAGTACTCTGAAATGATGTGCAGGTAACGGCCACTAGGAAAGATGTGTGCAACTTCCACAGAGGTTAGCCAAAAGAACATTCACAAGACAGCAGTTAACGTGTAGATCTAATAGGGGAAGAGAGAGCATCTAAAAGCAACACAGCAGGCTTTGAATCTGGGGGGGGGTTAGGCCTTTCTGTATGCCTGCACAAGGAGAAAGAAGTCCTTATTTACAGGGCAAATGCAGATACAATGTATGGCTAAAGAGGCATTAAGCAATCATGTAGCAACAACTGTATGGTCAGGACTTTAAACAGAGCATTCTACTGTTGATCGCTAAAAGCAGCTAAGCAGCCCAGCCCACCAAAAACAGATAGCTGGCAGATCAACACCTAAACATAACAAGTCAATCAGGCATAGATGGTAGTAAGCAGATACATTAGCAGCAACTAAGGCACTTTAAGTCAGTCACTCTGAGAGAAAATGGAGTCAGAGGCCAGTTAAGCCTTAGATTAAGAAGAACGCTAACTGAGTTTAAATAGAATGCTCTCACAGGAGCGTGTACTGCTAGGCAGATTACCCTAGATGTTAATTACGCACTCCAGTAAGAGGTTAAGTGAAGTTCTATTTCTTTTTCAGCAGGGAAACATAACATTTGGGACGCTGACTGAATTACATAAAATGCTATCACAGGATAGCGTATTTCAAGGCAGATTCAGTTAGGAGCTAATTAGGTACTCCGGTAGGAGGTTCAGTTGAATTCTATTATTTTTCCAGCAGGGAATAAACAAGAAATCAAAGGGAACGCTGTCTCAAAGTGAAGAAAACGCTATCGCAGGATAGCGTATTTCAGGCAGAGTCCGTTAAGTTCTGTTACTTTTTTTTTTTTAACAATATGATCGCTGGCTGTTATGAAATAAAAACGCTATTGCAGGATAGCATACTTTAAGTAAGAGTACCCCAGGAGCTAGATAGGCTCAGTTAAGTTCTATTTCTTTTTTTAGCAGGGACCAAGACAATATGATCGCTAGCTGTAATGAAATAAAACGCTATCGCAGGATAGCGTACTTCAAGTAAGAGTACCCCAGGAGCTAGATAAGCTCAGTTAAGTTTTATTACCTTTATTTTTATTTTATTTATTATTTAGACTATCTAAACTGTCTACACATATTACTCTCTATGCAGTTATTACATATGCAATTAAATACATCTTTGATGTACTACGTCATGATGTTACTCTGAATTGTATGCTACATATTAGAAAATATTTTTATTTTAGGAATTGCTACATTCCTTGTAAATAACTTAATGCTAATCAAATTTCTCAAACATATTGCTGCTACATTGTCAAAATACTGTATTTTTGCCTTGTAAATTTTCCTGTTGTATATTTTTCTTTCTCTGTTTTTGTACTATTCAGTATCTTACAACTTGAATTGTTATTTTTATTTTTTTTTCTCATTTTACTAATTACTTTCCTGGAGATTTTCCTCCTTGGATATCCGCTGAAAAAGGGCTTTTTGGGCCCAGTCGGACTAACCCAGTTATCAAATGTAAAAATAAAATAAAAATCTAAAAGTAAATGTATGCCTCTCAATTAATGGAGGAATAGTTAAAATCACCCATGAGTATAGTATTGGGCTTGGTGGTAAGTGATTCTAGTAACTTCAGGTATGATGGGGTTTCCTGGTACTTGTAGCTAGCAAGAATACGGTAATGAATTTTTCCCTTGATTAGTTGGATATAGAGTAGCTCAAGCATGTCATATTGTTTGACCAGCCTTGAGGTGTGCTTATCCTTTATGTAGATAAATATGCCTTCGCCTTTTGCTCTTTCATGTTCAGTGCATGGTCAGAATGCAAGAAAGGCAATATAGCCATGCACTGCCATGACTTGGAACCATGTTTCAATAACTGCACAGACATCAGCATTCTCCAGGTTTAGGAGAGCTTCCAGGTAGTGCAGTTTCTTGCTGAGACTCTCAGCATTGAGCAGTAACACCTTTAGCTTGTCCTGAGTAGCTTTTGTTATGTTGGAATGTTTGTCTGTCTGGCAATGCCTAAAAAAGGCAATATAGGGGTGAATAAATTTATGGGTAATATCCAAAAGCCTAGAGGTGATAGGTGAAGACCATCCCTGGCATAGCAGGGTGGTCTGTCAACCATGTCCTCCCACACTGACAATTATCGGATCCCTTTGGCATTACACCTGTAGTTAAGTCAATTGTTAAAGTTGATAATTTTTTGCTGGCATTGTGGAATGATCCTTGGAGATGGTAAAATGTTGCTCAGTCCTAGGCTCATACCTGCCAGTGACACAAATTCTGAGAACTCAGTCATGTCTCTCTTCATATAGTCCAGGTCATTCACGCCCACAAGTACTATGACTGACTCATACTGGTACTTAGGGCTAAGTGACCTGAGTGCTTGCATGATCTGGCAAATCTTGGCCCCGACAGGCAACTAACTGTAACCATCTTCTTATCCGGCCTGGTAAGAGAGACATCATCAGCATGTGTCACAATGGAGTCTCCCATGACCAAAATATTGGGTTGTGGAGTGTTTCACCTTATCGGTTGGGTAGCTGAGACAGAATGAGATGTGGCTTTATGTTTTGTGATGGGAATTTTCTTGTCTGTGTACATGTGAACTACATGTGAAATTTTGAGGACTGCACTTGAGAGGCCTTTGAGGTTTGGCTAAGTTACATGTGCATATGTGAGTCTATGTATAAGGTCCTTTGCAGGTGTGGTGAGTTGCTGACAACCTGCTTGTTGCTTTTTTTGTTTGTATATGACAATCTAGCCTCCAGTGTCAATGTGTAACTACATCTCTTACATACTGTATTTGTCTGTTTGAGAATTAGGTGGTTGCGGTGTATATTAGGCAATTGTTACATTGCCTCAGAAGACCTATATCCACCAAGCTGGAAGCAGGGATCGCAGGAAAGTGCCAATACATGGTCGCAGGTCCTAATGTGTTATTGAAAGGATAGGAGTGGAGGGTGTTTGTAACTGGATGAAGGAAGGGTGCTTACTTGGTGTAATCTGCAGCTGCTCAGCACCAAACCAGATGCTCCCTGAGTAGCAATAGTCCCAGGTGCTATAATAAGGTAAAGTAGACCTAACTAGTCCTAACTAAATGTGTAAATGCTGTTCACCATGCAAGCTAGTTGCCTTCTGAGTAATGTGGGACAGAGGTAAAGTTCCGAGGAGGTTTTTATAGGGAAATTTCAACTTCTGGGGATTACATATATCCAAGGTACCAGTATTCACTGCTGTGCGAAGAGCAGCTTCTCACATATGCAAGGCCTATATATGATCAGAAGAAAAGGAAGTTTTACACTAACTATGCCCTAAGGCCAATCATGTGAGTACAGAATGAGCTTTCCACCAAGAATTTCCAGCTCAGAAAGGTGAAATCAGCCCCTTCCTACCACAAGAGAGCAGAATGTGACCCTTTTAACGTAAAATGACTGGTTTGGAGCCCAAATGTTAAGGACTGTCTAACAGTTGCTTAATACTAGCTAAGAAAAAACTAGATACAATGTATTTCAGTGCAGAGGAGCAACCCTTACAGCAGTTTGAAACTGCAGCT
Organism: Protopterus annectens; assembly: GCF_019279795.1. Lineage (NCBI taxonomy): Eukaryota > Metazoa > Chordata > Ceratodontiformes > Protopteridae > Protopterus > Protopterus annectens. The sequence goes on from NC_056744.1 coordinate 928,093,712, forward strand.
TTAAAAAACAATAAATAGCACAGTAAACATTCACAGTATAATGAAAATCAACAATGTTCCCAGACAACAAGCAGCTCTTGCAAATGTGCCAAATTTATACCAGTACTGGAAATACAGAAATCTGACTACTAAGCACTCTGGCCAATAAAAAACTATACTTAGAGCCTTTTTGTGTGCCTCCCAACTCAGATAGACCAGCTAAACACCTACTGCTACTAAATGAATAACCCCAGTCCTTTTAATGTAAAAGCACAGTAAAAGAATGTCCAGAATGTCCAGAATGAAATGCTACCACAAACAAACTTAAACTTAAGGAAAGTCAGTAAGTAATTCAAAACAACAGTAAACAGTTTATAAAAAGTGTGATTATTCAATAAAAGTACCTTGCTTTGTAGAAATGGGATAACAGCCATTAAATTGCTCAGAATTTATAAAGGCATTGAAGACAAGGTAAGCTGATTAATAAGCCCTCCAGCCAATAAAACAATTACATGCACGAAGTTCTGGTGTGTTTCCCCAACCTATTCAGACCAAGTTACCACCCGCTGCCACTAGATGGAAAATTTACTGTCCTCTTGATGCAAAGGCACAGACAAGAGCTTGCTTGAGTGTACACTACTTTATCCAAAAGCTAGCTAGATAATGAATTCAGCGCAAGTAAATCAGTAGAACAGAAAATGAGAGGCAAAATGACAGGCAAAATAAACACAAGGAATGGCAAACAAATAATTCAAGATATAAACAACAGTGTAAATAGCATATAAAGCTTAATTTATAGTAAGTGTAGGCAGCTTAAAATCACCAAGTTTAAAAAGCAGACCAAGGAATGGGAAGGTGGGTGGGAAAAATAACCATCAGTGCCTGTAGTTTTTGTAGGCCTTGAGTCTTATCAGAAAAGGCAAAGACACAGATATTCAAGTATCACTCAAGAAACAAATTACCCAATGAGAAAAAAAAGTGAAATGTGCAACCTAGGTAATTTAAGTGTCTATCTGCCACATAGAAAAAAAACATCAAGCCATGCAGATTGGCTGTGGTGGCCTACAAAATATGCCCCCTTATCGGTGAAGAAAACTTTTCTAATGCATGTGTGTTGTGTGTGTGTGTTTGTGTGTGTGGACGTGCATGTGCGTGTGTGTGTGTGTGTGTGTGTGTGTGTGTGTGTGTGTGTGTGTTTGTGCATGTGAGCATTTGTGTTTGCATGAATCTGAATGTCATTAGCTTATAAATAAAACAAAGTAAAGCATCTTGAAGGCAATCTGTTATGTGATTTATTAAGACTTTCTTTTTCTATATCCTTACTATGCCAATACATTTTTTTTCCTATTTTGTAAGTATATTTGTTATTGGCTTTTTAATAAAGATGTTTGCTATTATGATTGCTGTCTATGATTTGTTCTTCATCAGGAATAATTCTCACGCCTACTTTGTAAAGGTTCAGTAACGGTTCCAGAAAGATGGATTTCCTCATAACTTTTGATGCTATCTCTTTTAAGACTTTTGTTGTTTCCTCCATTGTTTTCTTATGCATATTTGTTTCACTGAAAGGCTTGTTACTTGTATGACAGCAGTTTTTACATTTTGTAACTGTTCTTTGACTCTGCATTCCACACTACATTCTTGTCTCTGTGCTAGAGCTTTCCAGAAACTGTTTTTAAGTTGTCAGATTGCACTACAAAACCCTATCAACCTGTTTTTAGAATAACTGGATTTACTATGAATCCCTGTCCTGGGTGGTCATTAGTTCATAAATGACTTCCACTTTCTAGATTTTAGATCTCCAGTCTGTTCGTATTTATGAATACAGTGTTTACACCTGCACCCATCTGCTTGTACCAGTTCTCATCTGCACCCATCCAAGTGGGTTCTAATTCTAACTCTCTGAGCCTTGCTACTTGTAGATATGAATGCAGCTTAAGAAATTAACTACTTCTGTCATTAATGGAGGTGCCTTACATCTGAAATAATTGCTAGTCTAAAATAGCATTGATTATTAGATAGCAACTCGACAGAGCCCTTTTTTAGTTATTTCATAACTCACTACTGGCTGAAAAGTACAAAATGCTAAAAGTTAAATTGCTTCCATCTAAACTGCATTTTTAATTCCAAGCACAGAACATAATAGAAGAATCCTACCTGTGGCTCACAAGTGAGGGAATAGTGAGCAATATATGGGAACTCTCTGTAGTACACCATTTTTCTGAAAATTAACCAGATCAATCAATATCTTGCATCTAGTGTGGCTGATCAGTTGAAGCATCATATTTCAGTCAACTGAAGTTGACCACATTATCAAGGGCAGTAGTTACTGGCCTTTCAAAAGAAACAGCCTTTGGGTGCTCTACCTTGGGGGCAGTGAAAGGATAATGTTGTTTGTACCTCTGTGTAATACTGTATAGGTAAATCTGGCTTAAACTCATTGTAAGTAATTTCATCTTTCTGGGCTAGTTAGGAGACATTCTACTCTCACACAATATCACACTAAGGATTCCTTGTGTTGTTTAATTTACCGCTGCTACCCTGACATAAGATTATATCTCCAATGCAGGCAGTGATGACATTTCCATTCTCTTTGGTGGCATACCATACCTATGTCACACCTTATTAGATTTATGCACGAAAGACATGGTTCGTTCTCTAATACACACACGGTATGTGCACCTCTTTTGATTCTTTATGCTATCAGATTTTGGATAAACTATGTATGATAACAAGCTGTTATCTTAGTTATGGCACTTTTTGTAGTATATTTCTATAACTTCTAAACAACATTCAAGCCTATAGTGTCTTTTTGTATATTTCCAATTAACACACATAGTTCCTTATGGTGTCCAGACCTTTTTTTGGGTCTGGCTTCTTTAACTAAGCAACTTATCATCTAATAATAGGCAATATTGGGAAGGGCAAGGATTTATAACAAAATGACACTAAGATATCTTAATCTAAGATGTCCTGCATTAGAGAAATTTGTCACTGCCTAATAATTATTCATATTTTCATATTTATGTTCATATTTTTAAAACGGAGAGACCGATATGTTATTTGGGAGTATAGCATTAAATGCCATGATGGGAGATAGGAAAATTCATTGTCAACATCCATTTATATTACACTGTACTGGAGGTACCACCAGTTGTTTGTCAGTAATTATAACAGTAAATTGTATTTTCTTATATACTTAATACTTTAAAAACCAAGTGACTAACAAACTACTGAATGGCATCAGGTGAAACCTTAGAGGCTGTTAAAGAAAACTGTCATTGATATTTGCCGTGTAAGTTGCATCTCTTGGAGATATTTAATGTTACACCTATGAGGTTTGGAATGTCACACCTCTAGCAACCTATATATCATCGGCTTTTAAAGTTTATTTTTTCCAAAAATACTCTGAATTGCAAGGATGTATATAGGTTGCTAGAGGTGTGACATTCTAAACCTCATAGGTGTTAAAGGGTTAAGACTTCAGTCTTGCATTGGACAGCATACTGTTTGCAAAATGAACTCCTGCATGTTTCTTTTTTCTACATTTATTGCACTGTTATTTATTATTAGAGGATGGTTGACATACTTTGGCACCTTGATTGGAGAACGAACGTTCTCAAGCAGGGTGTTAATCTACTGGTAATGCCCACTGAAAAACAAGCTGGCCACTTTATGGCACCATATTAAGCTGTCGTGAAGCTCAGACTTAAAGAAAGTTTATGGCTGCCATTATTTTAGACTCACTAAGTAGCACGTTTGCTGCTTAGTGAGTATAAAATAAAAAAGAAGAAAATTAAAAAAAAAATAGAAAAACTTTTGTGAATATTTATGCCTGTGTGTGTGAGTGTATGCATGCATAAGAGTGCAAGCAAGATAGGTTGAGCTATTTTATATTTACTATGCAGTGCTTTTGCTGCTTAGTGTGTATAAAATTAAAAGAAACAAAAAGAAACGTGTGCTTGTGTGTGTGTGTGTGTGTGTGTGTGTGTGTGTGTGTGTGTGTGTGTGTGTGTGTGTGTGTGTATGTATGTTTATGTTTCTGTCTGCATGTGACAGAGTGTACTTCCTTGTGTGAATTAGACCAAACGTTTGTGTGTGTGTGTGTGTGTGTGTGTGTGTGTGTGTGTGTGTGTGTGTGTGTGTGTGTATGTATGTTTATGTTTCTGTCTGCATGTGACAGAGTGTGCTTCCTTGTGTGAATTACAGCAAACGTGTGTGTGTGTGTGTGTGTGTGTGTGTGTGTGTGTGTGTGTGTGTTTATGTTTCTGTCTGCATGTGACAGAGTGTGCTTCCTTGTGTGAATTAGAGCAAATGTGTGTGTGTGTGTGTGTGTGTGTGTGTGTGTGTGTGTGTGTGTGTGTGTGTGTGTGTGTGTGTGTATGTGAAGTGTGAGAGTGATTGAGCAGTAGTAGCAGCAGTAGTTAATAGGTCTGCATACCTCTCCAGCTCTTTGCTCAAGGAATTTGAACAAAGCCTAAAATAAAAGGGGAACAAAGGCTCAAAAATAAGCACTGGCTTTAAATATTGCTCTTATAAAATTACAAAGAATACAGGATTTGTTTTAGCATACATTTCTGAAGGAAATAAAGTCTGAAATTTAAATGTATGTCATTATGTAGTGATTTCAATCCCCAATAACTAACAACAAACCACACATTGAAGGAGTAAGCGACCAAAACAAAATGAAGCAAATATCTGGATATTTTTTGGAACTGTTATATTTTGGACGTAATGTACTTCCTCTAACACTATTTACATATACTATAGCAAGTTTGAAACATTAGATGAAGGAACTACTTTATATCGAAAATATATGAAAGAAATAATACAGTAATAAAAAAATAAATAAGTCAGAACATTTTACATACAGCACATTCTCGAAGCACAATAATGCCCTCCAAGGTACGTGTGTTACTGTGCTAATAATGCCCTCCTGTGGCATTGAACCTCATAACACCCCTGGGTGGGCATTATTTACATAGTAACACACACCCTGATGGACATTATTGCTTGCTTATTCCATATCTTGATGTTTACTTTAGTAACTCAATTGTTTTTTATGAGACAAGCTAAAGCTAGTGTCTTTTAATTGCCAGCTCTGTGAACTAATTTAAAAGTCAGAATAATGATCCGCAAAAACAATAAACAAAAGAAAAACTCAAACCCAAAATAAAGGTACATTCATTAAAAAAACAGGGTTCTGTTGTATCAAACTAATAGTAGTATACTTCACTAGTATAATAAAAAGCAACAACAAATAAATGTTAAAAACATTGATACAATAGAACTCTGCTTTTTTTTAATGAATGTACTTTTAATTCTTAACTAAGAATTTTGTAAGTTGTTTTTGATTGGTTATTTTGCTGTTTGAAAGGCTTGCAAACATGGAGCCTTTTAGTCCGATGGAATTTCATTGTAATAAATGAGGAATGAAATCACTCGTATCACATACTTTTTGAGTTTGTTATTTCGGGTTTGAGTTATTCCTCGATTTAAAATATAAGATACAGAAACCAATGGCATGTGGTCCTCTTCTTCTGCACACTGTGATGTATTTTTCAATCATTTATTGAATCATCTAGTGAGCACCATCCTGTGCTGGCCTGTGTACAGAAAAGAGCATCTTGGACAAAGTTAAGGTGCTTGTTTTAATAGTAATCTAACATGAGTTTGGATACTGAAACAGATGTAAACATGGTTTGTATTCTGTTGCCCAGTATGAGAATGTTTGCATCACACTTAATTCAACACGCTATTTTTAACCCCATAAAGAAGTAATGTGTTGGCATTTGAAATGCATTCCTTTGCATGTCCTCTGACCTGGCAGATTCCTGAAGAAAAAGGTGAAGCAGTTTTATTGTGGCTGTTTGTGATTGGATTGCTCTTTTCACAAGTTGCACTGATCTCAAGAGTGTGAATAAAAAGTAAGAACTTATCTCATTTTTTTTTTTTGTTTTATATTTTGTTGTATTTTCCCAGAAACTATAGTTTTTTTGGGGGGATTGAATACTTGGGCTACTCATTTTCTTTTTTTTTTTGGCCAGGAAATGGTTATTTAAGTCAAGTCAATAATATAATAATAATGTAATCAAGGAGAAGTAATTGGTCTTTTTTTCCATGTAGAAATACAGCAATCAGTCCACAGGTCAAACTGTATATACCTATCATAGATTTATAGGTTTTTACTAGACATGCAGCCCTGCAGATTGCTAAGGAGCCAAGCCCAATTTCCAGTTGCCCCAGACAACGGCCTGATTAAGTAACTTGCCAGAGTCCCACAGGAGTCAAATAGGGGCTGAAGGAATCAAATATTGGCCTAGAAAAGCAGTGTCTTAATGGTTCACAGATTTAATCCATTGTGCTTGTCGCATCCTGTGGTGTACCCCCACTATCTCCTATCAAATGTGTAAAGCACTTTTAACATCGTACTGTTCCCTTCACTGGTTATTTTCATCTGATAACACAGTTCCATACCAGCGTTGTTTTCTTACAATGGGATTTGTTTGGCTTCCATATAGTATGATGTCTCTTGCTTTTCAGATTGGGGATTTCCCTTCCTGACATTATCTGAGGTCTTTGATTCAGGCAGCTCTCTATAAGAATCTAACTCCCCCAGAACAGGTAACAGATTACAAATGGCTACAGATGGAATGTTGCACCTTTGTGTGTGTGTGTCTGTGTGTGTGTGTGTGTGTGTGTGTGTGTGTGTGTGTGTGTGTGTGTGTGTGTGTGTATTTGTGTAGTTCTGTATGTGTGCATGTAGTTATACATGTGTGTACACGTGTGTGTGTGTTTGTGTGTAAGTGTCTGTGTATATTGAGAGATGGTGCATGTATGGAACCAGCAATGATGGTGTTAATATTTTTCCTTCCATATTTATCACATGTTAGTGCAGCAATCTAATTGCACTGTAATACATTTTTAGAAGGCAGCTTTAGTATACATTACATCTGTTTCTGAATGTGTTAACACTCTACTAATGCTTCATATGTACTGCTCTCCAGTTGTCTGCCTGGTACTCGGTATCATATTGCTTTGGTATCCCTGCTAAGCTGCTGTCACTGAATAGTGAGCTGTATTCTTCTATGTGTTTGTAGTACTCAGCACAAAACTGGAGAATGTGAGTGAGTTACCAGTACTGGCACACTCATCTGCAGAGGAGGAGGGGGGGACTGTGGTTCCAGGTGGCCTATCACCACCAAGACAATGAAAATATGCAAGGCACCAAAATGGCCAGGACCCTGAATGAGGATTTGGTGCATCCTCATGCTAGGGATTGTCCAGTAAATGGGACACAAATGGGCTCAAGATTCATAGCAGGAGGCTTGATGGTGGGCAATTCAGCGTCAACAGAGACATGAAGAAGACTGATCTATGCAGCAAGGTTATGTTTTTTTGTTTATTTTTTAATCTCCATCTAAATTTATTCACATTTGTTCATGTTACATTTTATTACCTCTTCAGTCAATCCACCTTCACTTTATCACACATACAAGTTATTTTTCAGTAATTTATCCACTTCCTGTAGTAAATGAAATTTACAGCTTTGAGTAGGTATACAAAAAATTATTTCATCTCATAAACCCCTGGGGCATATTGTTAAAATATCAGAATTTCATTGAAGTGTTCCTAGAAAACGGACAGGTGCTTTGATATATAAATACATTCTTTGTGTGGGTGGCTTTAAAAGTGTTTTGTTTTCAAGTGAATAATGTAGAGTCTAGCCACTGTTGGATCCAGCTCCAACTTAATATTGGAAAAATATGAAAAGAATAGTGCGCAATGTCTAAACGTAAAGACTGAGCAATCTCTGTGCAATGTGTTAAATGGAATTATAACAAAACAGTATTGCCACAACATAGATGATTCATTGCTTAGTTTGTTCTTTTGTTGCCCCTCAAACACAAACATGCATGTGCCTGATTTTGTTGACTCTTACCCATTGCTTTTCTCTTCTCTTCGGCCTGCCTGCTACATTTCCTACTTACTGTTTTCATTTATAAGTATGATGATTTCTTAAGCTACATTTATTAAAAATGTAATTTATTAATCAGGGTATGCAATAAATTATCCCTTGAATTCAGAAACAGTTGGCTATGCTCAAACTAAATGCCTTCTTCTGTTAGGTCATTTAACATGATATAACTGTAGCGAAAACGCTTATTGTACGACTTAATAAATTGCGTTAAGGCTTCCAGTGGATCTGTTTTTTCTGACAAGGGGCCTCTTATTGGATTTTTCACTAGGTCATTTAACATGATCACAAAAAATATGCTTCAGAGAGAGCTTTAGCCACAATGAGGAAGAATTCATTATTGGCTAATTTGAATGTCTTTGGGGGGGGATTCAGTAATCCTCCGTGTAAGACAAACAAAGTCCTACTCGGAGACTGCCGTCTAAGAGTATGACATCAGCGCATCATGAATATGCATGAGGGCACGCTGACTCAACTCCCAGGCTAACACAGAGCGTGTAGGAGTGCAGGGGGCATGTCAGACTGCTGAGCAGTCCAAATATCCACGCCCCTGCAAGTGCCTAAATCTCAAATGTCAGCAGATATGAGCGAGTCCGCTCAAATGTGTATACCCCCAACACTACACTTCCCCACATTCAAAAGCCCTGTACAAATGAAATAAAATGTAAAACATTTTTTTTTTATTATTCATGATATAGCTGCCCGTATTTGCTCTTGTGTGCGCGGGTGTACTCATTGCTTAGCTACAGTTAGCAGTTTAGACATCGAAGAGGATAATAAACCACTTATATGCAAATTAAGCCAAATAGCAATAGTGTAGTGGTAGAGCCTTCGCACAAAGAGGAGGCATTCCCGGTTCGAGTCCCACCACTCCCCTTTCCATTTTCTGTAGAAAATCCATGCATAAAAATAATTTCTGACATTTACCTTTTAAATTTTATTAAAATGCATCGAAATGGCCTATGTAGTAGTGAACGATATTTTAAATACATATAAGAAGGTGAAACGGTCATGCATACTAATGAATGCATAAGTAACCTATCTTAATCAATGTGAAGCACTGCTAAGCACGTTTACCAGTATTAAGCACATTTAAGAATAATTGCCCATAGCTATGCACTGGTTTAACTAGCACAATAGCTTTGTGCGGAGCTGCACATCGTGCCAACTAGCGCAAACCAAACATGTTTGCCGAAGCTGCGCACTGCGCTAACTAGCGTAATGTTGGGCAACGTCGGGCAATGTCGGTAAATGTAGAGCAACGTTGGGCAAAGTTGAGCAAAGTTGGCTAAATACAGCCATACCCCCTACTGGTCAGGCCAGTAGTAAAATAAAAAAGCAATGACAGGTCTCTAACCCAGGATAGTGTGCACCATAATCACAGTACTGATCCACTAAGCCATGGCAGCATTTGATGTTCATGGACTGTCAACACACATATACATATGAATCAAAGTTTACCCAGTGCTAAGCAGGTGTGCACTCAGCTGAGAACTTTCAAATCCGGCCAATCACAAATAAGTGCGGGAAATGAGGCATATTTAAGCTCCATAAGCGGGAATACTCACCATTACTGGTTGTAGCTCCCATCTGCAGGCAGCAATGGCTGGTGTTGGAGAGGACTCTCGCTTCCGAGCACAGCGGTGGGGCATTGAGGAGTCAAAAGTGATGGTTTGGCTCCTCGTCCATCATCATGATGCTAGACTCTTGCAGGTCCAGTTCCAGGGCATGGAATACAAAGCGGAGGCCTGGAACCGTCTTGCACATGAACTCACCAGTGCCACAGGCATCCCTCGGACTGGTGAGCAAGTTAGACATCACCATGCAGACCTGAAGAGATGCAAGCAGGACCAACTGAACCAATGGATACAGGAGGCCCATGGGATGCAAAATGCCCCACTACTGTGTAGGTAGCCATGGACTGAAGTATGTAAAAATTGATAGTGTAGTCGATAATATGTATAGGTATAAGTCTCAATATCACATCATTTACTTCACAGCTGCAGGTGTCCGTGCTGCAAATCAGCAAGCCTATGCAGATAGGCTGCTAAGGCTGCACCACCAGGCAGGTTAGTAATTTTTCTGCATGTACTGTTATATAAAATAAGTGAGAGGCTGACTAAAAGTGTCTTAGCCCAATAATAAAGGTATAATAAGGCTTGACTAACCTCTCTGCATGTACTGTTATATAAAATAAGTGAGAGAGCCTGAAAAAGAGTGTTGTAACCCATGAATAAAGGTATAATAAGCCCTGAATTATTTCTCTGCATGTATTGTTATATAGAATAAGTGAGAGAGCCTGAAAAAGTGTTTTAAACCATAAATGAAGGTATAATACATCTTGAATAAGATGTCTGCATGCACTGTAATAACAAATAAATGAGAGAGCCACTAGAAAAGTGTGTAATGCAATTAATAAAGGTATAACTCCTGTAGTGTGTCTGTGTCATTTGAAATGTTGATGTACTCTTGCAGTATAGAAATAGTAGTGTTGTATTAAGCGCTGTCAACCCACACTTGGGTAGGCCCATAGAAAGAGGATGAAGGGAGTGCCAGCATCTGTTAAGCATATATACAGTCCTCAACTGTAGTTTCAAGGCTGGCATGTATAGGTAAATCTGGCACATGAGTAGCTTGTTATTGTGTTCACCGGAAATGTCAGTGTGCTGCTAGAAATGTAGGGTGCTGTTAAAATATAACTGATAATGTCACCTGAACACATCCAGATATGTAGACATATGAATATAAATAAAATATATAAATACGTAGCAGTAACATCTGCATCCTGGACAGTTTGTATATCAGATAAAGGTCAGGTACATAAGGAACTAGCAAAACACATCCCACAACGTAATGGACATTGCCTAGTGTAATAATACATGTAGGGGATATATACCTGCAGTCAATAGGAATGTAGTGTAAACTATAAGTTCATATAAGTTGTTAATGGAGGTATCTTTTTACACCCTACTGTATGTGCATAAACAATGCAATTCCACACCTCAATGGGTATGTCTAATCACAAAACATTTGTTGGGACATATGTCCTATTGGTTTATAAATATCTGCATTTACTTTGATGCATGTGCCCTGTTCAGACACCACAATCTTGGTGGCCTGTTGCCACCAATCATTCCTGCATGCTGTTGGAATGTCCACTGTCGTTCTATATATGCATGTGTTATGCTTTCTGTTCAGCTGTTGGAACTCTGGTGTGTTGGGTTAATGGGAATATTACTGCATGCTGTTACAACTAATTTGGAATGTGGTTGGCTATATTGTCATTAAATTCACCTAAACACAGAACGTATGGGAAGGCTGGTCCAAGCGGACCCACTTGTCCCACCTCAGCTGGCGATGGCACCTGGCACCAGCAGGTCCGGTGCCCAGCTCAGGACCTCCTCCTCCGTTGGCCCTGTGCCACCTTTGGGTGGAAGCACTGCAGGGGATGGGGCTCGTCCCCCTGTGCAAGCGTGGCCAGAGGAGGAACACCTGTCACCCTCTGAATGGTCCAGGCTGTGGTGCGTAGGGAGATCCAGCGTTCAATCGCCGATCCCCTATGCCAGCTCGAGGCAAGAGTGGCGCAACTCATGGGTGAGCCTGCCAATCCTATACAGCCCCCAGTACAGCCACCCTCTGGGCTGTGAAGGGGCAGTGGTGACTGCCCATGGGTGGGGATCTCAGTTCCACTGTTGCCATCTGTGGGCTCATGGGCTTGCGATTTCCAAACATCCTTCCCCGTCAATGGTGTTGACCCACCGCATGTGTCATATTCCGCCCCTGTATGCGTCTTGTTTGTCTTGTCTGTTTAACTCCCCAACCTACCTCCCAAAACATACCTACTTCCCCTACCCCACATTCCACTCTCACCTGAAAAAAATAAAAAATGGGCAATCTGCTCCCACAAACAAATTACGCCCCATACATAGCTGCCCATTTTGCACAAATGTCCGCTGGACACAGAAACTGAAATTTAATTGGCAGTACAACATACTTTGTTGTCCTTACCCCTCTCTCAGGGGTGGAAGGTTTCAAAATTCCCTCCAAATTACTAGTATATGTACAGCTGTTGCTGTTAAAGAAATGGGCAGCTATGGAACTTCCCTACAACCGTCCTGCACATACTGAGCTGTTTTCCCTACTGTCTTTCCCTCTTTGTGCCCCTTTTTCATCACTTTCCTATCTCCCTATTTTCTTTTCTTTCAAAGAAATGAGCATGGGGGTTAGCGGGAGTAAGCACGGTTAAGCAGTAGTAAGCGGGTTTGAGCGAGTGTGCGCATGTGTGCACTTAGCTAAGTATTGCTAAGCATCGCGCAAACCCACGCAAACCCGCTTATAACTGCTTAAAAGTGCCTTAGTCATCCCGCATATTAGTGGTCTTGTTCTGCTCAGCAGCTAAATAAAACACCACTGTCAGTCTCAAACCCCGGACCTTGGACACACTAGACTGTATAAAGTGCCACTAGGCCACAGTAGATATACAGCAGGATGTTGCTGAAATATATATATCATGCATCAGAATGTGTGAATGTAAAGGAAAGATAGGAATGCCATAACACAAAACTGTTCTGTGAGACTTTACCAGCAGTTGTTGTGAAATTGCATTACATGACTGTGATAACAGAACCAGACATTCTAGCAGTAAATAATGTTACAGCAGCACTTTACAACCCCACACAGTATCATAGCAGGACAATCCCCACCCAAATGTACAAAATACCAGTGTGTTCAATGTACAGCAAGGATGTAGGTAGGCATACTCAGTACTGGAATTGTCCAGTTTTCATGAGCATCCTGTGATAATGTTGACAAAATAAAAAGCACAAACTGTGCAGAAGTGAGTACATTAATATCCACAGTATAGCAGTTCCCAAACAGTTCATGTGCCAAATGAAAACATCTCAATAACTACATATGTATTGCAGCTAATTGTATAATTTGAAAAGAAACTCCATACTCCCATGTATCTTGTGTTAGCATTAGTAGGGGTGAGTACAATTCTACACTGTCAACTATGTACTGGAAGTGGCAACATTCAGGTCTGAGTACAACATACAAATAACTGGCTACACCCCTAGCAACAGTTAGAAGAAGTATACCAACCTTCTGACTTACAAAATGGTGTCCACAGCAAACAAGCATACTAAGCTATGTCAAACCCAGATCTATTGGACATGCTCCACGTAAACAGATCACAATCTCCATGAGCTACACGGTATAGGGACCCAAACCCTTTGACCACAATAAACAGCACATGCTGGAGGGATAGAGTCCTATCTCAGAGAAATCCCATAATCTGGAACAAACCAACTATCCATAGCAAACAAAGCTCCTAATTAGTAGTCATCATAAATAATCCTGGAGATTGTATGGGAGATAGTGAATGCACCCAGGCAATCACCTCTGTGTCTCTGCTTGACAGGGCCACGTGAAATGTATTTACCTGTGTGTCAAAGGCCAGGGTAGCATATGGCTAGAGTTCTATACACCCTAGGGCCAATAGCCTCTTACCTACCTATGAAATGATACACACCCACATGTACTTGTTGCAAAAATTGCTGTGTGGTTGACTGAGTGTGATGGTGAATGTGTTGGTGAATGTGTCAGAGTTCGGTATATGTGTGATACCTTAGTGGGTAACTGTTTCTGTCATGGTAGTATGAGTCCTAGCTGTGATCCCAGCAAAAGATGTGTATGCAGTTGCTAGGCAGAAAAAGCAGTATGCCATACGGTCTGACATAGTCCCTTGTCGACTGGGGTGTCCCATTGTAGGCTAAAGCAGTACATGTATGCTTATTGAGTGTTACTGCTGATGAATCCAACTCCTGCATGAACTGTAGTACTACCTGAAGCTGTATGCCTAAACAGCAGAGTATGGTGTACGTCCACATTTATTGGAACCACTATTATGTGTGTTCCCTGTAGTCCTCACAGATTACATACCTCAGGCATAATGTCTGGTAACTACTGACACACAGTACTGTAAGGTACACAGGTAAAGGTCACCTGGGTTGCCATACGTTTGCATCTGGTATGTATGCCTGATGTGTGTGTGGGTATGCCTGTACCATGACCTCAGTCATATGTGTGTTACAGGATATAACTCCGTATCTAGCAACATGTATAGTCTAGTACAGCAGTATGCCACCTATATTAACGGATGTGCACATATGTTAGGCAGGGGTCTGCCATCAACGACTAGTGTGGTATACTGGTAATACTGTCAGTGGACTTTACAATCATTGAAATGGATTACATATTTCAAGATGCATTAACATGGTATATATCTCCTGTGGCTAGGTGGTGCATTGTGTCACATACAGTGTGCCATGTACTGTTGTATAGTCTTACATACTGTTTTAACTTTGTTGCTGTGCAAAACATGGTTTGATATATAGAGTGTGCCAGGCACTGTCAGGCATCTGTGGGTTGAGAACTGATATGTGGTATTGAAAGTGTGTATCTTCTGACAGCCTATAGGTTGCTATATATGGCAGTTAATTGATAGCTGTACTTTAGAATGTTACGTGTGCCACATGACATGCTTACACATATTGTTTCATTGTCTTCCAGGGTAATGTCCCACCATCGTAATCCTGCATATAGCACGGCTGAGGAAGAACTGATCATAGCAAGCCTGGTGCAGCACTATGCCCTGCTGTTTTCCAGAACCAGCCAGGACCAGCATGAGCGGAATGCGCTGTGGCAAGATCTTGTCCGTAGGGTAGATGACATAGGCATGCATAACCGGACATATGAGCAGGTACGCCATCACTGCAGTGATTTAATTAGACATGTCTGGCAGCATGCATCTGATATCCACAGACAACAGCTTGCCACAGGTGGGGGGGTAGCCATCCATCCCTCCCTCACCAGAGTGGAGGAGCTGCTTCTGAGCCAGCTGGCTCCTGGCCAACAACAACCACATCAAGTAACATATATCATCATGGAGGCCGGAGCCACCCAGCACATTGACATGAAGCATGCAGGTAACATGGCATAGCTGTAGAATACTGTTACCTCTATTGGTAGAACATGCTTATGTGAGATGTGTACTGTGTAGTTAGACAATGTGGTGTCTAGTGTTGTGCAATACTAATAATTAGGAATATAATCTGTAGGCCTGTGACTGTCAACTGTTGTACTACTGTAAGATTGCAAACACACAGTAGCAATGCTACAGTTGTTGCCACTGACAAAGTGTCTGATATCCTTGTAGGTCCCTCTGGTGTGACAGCAAGGCAGCAGACCCGTGCTGGTGAGTATGTTATACCTTTAATATTGCTAGTTAAATGTGCATGTCATAGGTGAGGTGTAGGCCATGTACACATAACACACTTACGCATAATGCATGCTGTGCATGTTTGCTGTGAGACTATGTACATCCTAGTAATTTGGGTAGCTGCCTAAAACACATACAATACACAGAGCATGCCACACAATTTTGGCAACACTGTAGTGGACATTGGATAGGCAGAGTCGATACACATAAACACAACATACACAACTTTATCATATGCAGTACACGTTAACATGCTACACATGGCGTATTCAGACACCCGCTGTAAGGTCACACTACAGTATCCCAAACCTCATCCACACAGCACACATAATATACCTGAGAGGTAGATGCCTCACATGTGGCTGTGCGACACTCTTCAACACATAACACATTCATGTTAGGCAATGCCCCCTATTGGGCACCTCACAAACCCATGTAACAACTGTCCGTGAAATGGTAAATGTAGCCATGGTACTGCAGTTCAGGTACAGCATGCTATGTGCTGGTCTGGCACACATTAGTAGTCTTGAGTGACCACATGATGCTGCATGATGATGGCTCATGGTACTACACCCCATCCAGTTACAGTGGCCACAGTACTACACATATCATGAATTGCTATGCAACCTCAATGTTGTGTGTGTGCAGACATATACACCTATACACAATATGCATAGCAATCACCATTTGTAGAAAGTGACACACATATGTCTTGCAATGCTATAGAGTATATAGGTCACATGACACACATTGTGTATGTGTGATGTTTCATGTTGCAGTTGTGTGGTAGCATGCCATGTCATGGCTGGCAATGGCATGTCCACAATATGTCCTACACTCACCATAACCACTGTACAATGGCTATGTTGAGCAATGGTATTCCATCAGGTATACATGCACCACTCATGCTGTGTGTATACATAGCATGCATGTGCTACACCTGTGTCCACAATTATCTGCTAAAGACACTGATGCTCTAATCAGAAATGGATATCTATGTGCCACACTGATACAAATCTAGCCATGGTATGTATACCTGTGACTGATGGTGCACAGGACATTGCAGGGCTTTTAATACCTGCACAGCAATGTTGTGTCCATGTACACATTGCGTTCCAGGGTGAGGCCATTCACTGAATAAAACACACATGCATCAAAGCCATGTATACTGTTATTAGCAAGGGCTGTCTACGCTCACACTGCATGCTGTTGAGCAACACACGTCCTGCATGCTGTCACATTTGATATAAATGTTTGGCTTGTGATACTGCACCCCAACATCACACGCTATTGAGTATGCTGGTGTTGTGTGTATGTGTGTGTGTGTGTGTGTGTGTGTGTGTGTGTGTCTGTTTTAGTGAGGAGTGTATTTGTGTGCATGTGTGCATGTGTTCATGTGTTCATGTGTGCATGTGTTCATGTGTGCATGTGTGCATGTGTTCATGTGTGCATGTGTGCATGTGTGTCGACATCATGTACAAGTCGTAAAGTGTGTTTCCTGTCTTCCTCTCACAGGTGCTGATTTTGGGCTGGTTCAATGCAGCAGGGAAACTGATATCACTGAGCATGATAGTGATAATGATGATAGGTGTGTTGGCACAGACATGTTTGCCAGGGTCTATCAATGGGCCACCAATCGACACTACACAAGTGTCCACCCCATCCATGCACACAGTCATACTGCCAATACATCCATCACCAATGCCCTTAGCAGAGGGACAGCATACAGTCGGCATTGGCCAGGACAGTGTGGTATCCATGGCACATGCATCCCAACACAGCAGCCATACCCAGATGTCTGGAAGGGTACCACATAGGCAGATGTCCAGGGGTTCTCGTCGGAGCACTGCTGCTCATCATGCCACTGGCAGACATGCCACAGGTCTTACAACCTCACGCATGTTCCAGGCTGTCATGGAGGCACAGGCACGTATGGAACGGTACACCAGACAGGGACTAAGGGCACAGAGTCACATAACACAGCCATAATAGACAGTATCCATGACCTAGCTGGTGCCATTCTTAATTACACTGAGGTCACCGATAGATGTTGGGGAGAGACATTAGATGTCCTCCGCAATGTCATGTCCATGTGTCAGGACAGTGCGGGATGGTTGAGTCATCGACGTGGACGTATGCCAGCAACATCAGCAGCTGGCAGTCGCCGCCGACATCCGTCAAGCAACAGCCACTCCCGTAGTGCCAGTACCAGCCCCAGCAATGTTGGGGATGGGCTGTCCATAGAACGTCCTAGAAGACCACATGCGCATGGTGCTGGACAATCCCAGCAGGGACCTGGGTCCAGTGTACATCCATCTACCTCTGGGGATAGTACCCAGTCTGGCTTAGTACCTGATAGTGTCAGTAGCACCCCTGCCAGGCACAGGTACCATATCCATGGCCAGAGACAGTGATCTGTAAAGCCTCGCAGGTACAGTCTGTGGCTGTCCCACAAATACCCGTATGTGGCAGCCACATGGTGGAACTGTGTGCATGCAGACACACACACACATAATCCAGACAAGTAGGGCTAACACATACCCACACGCATTACATCAACAGTGGCCCATACCAGTATTCTTGCCCCACACACACACACACACACACACACACACACACACACACACACACACACACACACACACATGTCGATTGGATGGCTCACTGTAGGCCTCTGGCAGACCAACAACACACCCTGTGCATATGATGACACCTGTGCCACCTCCTGTCATCTGTAACATTGATGCAGGAACAGGCTACCATGGTGCTGATGCACAGGGTGTCTTTATAGCAGTATAGCAATGTTAGCATGTTGTCAGCAGTAGATTGTAATGATATGCTTGAAGGTGTAGCTGAGAAGGCATGATGCATGAAAGCTATGATTGTCATTGTAGTGTTGTTTACACCAGTGTTACTTCCAATTGTATATTGTCCGCCCACGTGCCACTTGGCTGATGTGTGCAGTATTGTCAGCATGTGTTAGAGAGTGGACAGTATGTGTGGGTTGTGTGTAGCACATATTTGCAGGTGTACAGTTGTGAAAATGATGTAGGTGCACTGACTGCATGTACGTGCATAGTGGACACATGGGCAGGGTGACATGCTCTGTATTACACTGTAACACTCCATAGTTTCTATTGGTGGCCAGTATGCATTGTACTACACACATTTTGGAACCTGACTACACATGTGTGTGTGACATGGTTTGACACTGTGCAGTGGGTGATACTGTTATTATCTGTCATTGTTTTGCATTCTGGTAGTATACATGACTTCAACAGCCTGACCATAACCAATTGTTAGATGATGTCTTGACAACTGACACACAGATGTAGGACACACAGCAACATATGGATCCTTCAGGTTCTATACTATGCTAGTAACCAGTGGTATTCAGCTGCACCCATTACTGAGACCACTCCTGTTCGGCATATGGCTCTCTTAGCTACAAGCAATCACAGTAAGGATATGTCTGTCCACATGTGCTAATGCATACTGTGGCCTATACTGCATTCTCCAGGTGACACACACATCCTCCACAAGGGTATCATACAGACAGATACCTGTTGTCAAACCCATGCTGTAAAGCTATAGGCCAAACTAAGCATAGTCATCCACCTTTACGGAACATAGTATCCCCACAGTACCACATAGGTAGTAGCCACCAACATGATGAACAGGTACCGATGTGTACATGCAACCTAGTGTTACGTCATCTCTTGTTTGATAATCACATTCCCTAAGGTATTTTGAAATCCCTCAGTGGATCACATAAGCAATAAGGGGTCTGCATGCATGTCCACAAAGGTTGTTGTACACCTATAATACATTGTCATCATTGACAGACCCCGCTGCATTTGAACAGGTCTGACATATACCTCGGACATAAACCCTCACTCACACAACTCAATAAAAACTGTAATGAGTGTGTGTGATGCAGATGATCTAGGCCAGGCATCACTGCAGTGGCTGGCCTTGTCACAAGCATACAGATGTGACCTAAGGTCTGTGAAGCAGCAGCACAGTTTGGCAAAGATGACAACTGTGTACTTGGATAAAGCAGGGTTCCCACACATGCAATAATTGAGGTAACATCTATGTATATGTATTTTCTTCACAGCTACCTCACATGTGCAATGCCTATTGATATGTCATACGGTAGTAAAAGCAAAACCCCCACCACATTGACCAACACTGTCACACACATAGAGCACACACACTCACCAAGTGCAGGATTCAAACCCCTACCTAACTACTTCATGATACTAGAGGAGTACGCATCAACACATCATGCTATACACATTACTGGGAGTCTCTTTTCCACAGGTATATTTGTAGGATGGTGACATCATCAGACTTGACAAAGATTGGTTTACCACTTTTAAGGTGTTTTACCACTCTCCTAAAAGGTTGCTCCATTCCAAGGAGACCACACACAAACACACACACACAGCTGTCGAGTGCAGGATTCAAACCCCTACCTAACTACTTCATGATACTAGAGGAGTACGCATTAACACAACACGCTATACACATTACTGGGAGTTCTCTTTTCCGCAGGTATATTTGTAGGATGGTGACATCATCAGACTTGACAAAGATTGGTTTACCACTTTTAAGGTGTTTTACTACTCTCCAAAACATTTGCTCCTTCCCAAGGAGACCACACACAAACACACACACTTGTCAAGTGCAGGATTCAAACAACTACCTAACTACTTTATGATACTACAGAAGTACGCATTTACACGCTGCGCTATACACATTACTGTGAGTCATCCTTTCCACGGGTATATTTGTAGGATGGTGACATCATCAGAATATACAAAGCGGGTTGCATTAGGTGACATTAGGCAGGCTACATTGAAGGAATGTCTAAACACTTTGGCCATATGATCATCAAAGGGGTGTTTACTATCTACCTGTGCCCCCAGGGCCATAATGACTTTCTCCGTACATACTGGATTACCACCTATGTGGTAATTTGTGTGCACTTTGTTGTACCCAAAGGGGATGACTATGCATTCTTTGGCATGCAGCTTGAGGGCATTGTTTTGACATCAGGTATCTGTCTCTGTAAGACACTTCTGGAGGATGTCTGTGTTAGCTGTACAGTCGATGGACCACAGTTACCATTCATCTGCAAACCTGTTCAGCCATACACCTCCCGTGCTTGCCTGTACCTCTGAGCAGTATCTACTGAACAGGTGGGGTCCCAGGACCAAGACCTGTGGGATGCCATTTGTGACTGGCTTAGAGTTGGACATGGCACCAGCAACTCTGAACATGTGTGTTTGATCTGTGAGCCACCTGGCCACCCATCGTGTGACATAGCTGTTAATGTTCCAGCTGGTACGCTTGTCCATGATGACAGAGTGGGGAATGGTGTAGAAAGTCCTTTGTGAGGTCCAGGTGGGCTGTGTGGACTACTTTCACTTCCATCTATGTCCTTGGTAACTGTTTGAAATAAGTCAACTAGGTTTAGGAGCTAAGATCTGACTTTAACAAGGTGGAGTTGTGGAGACTCCAGTGTCTGGAGGTCTCCAATGTCTCTGTTTATGGGTTTCATGACAATTTGCTCAATAGCTCTGTAGACCAGGCTGAGTAGACATATTGGGCAGTGGTGTCCATGTTCTGTTGTGGCACCCCCTTTGTGGAGCTGGATGACTGTTTGTGTATGCCATTCTTTGGGTACATAGCCTGTGGTACGCTTGTGTCTGGACAGTGTATGTAGGTGAGGGTCTAGTTCCTCATGGGCCTAGTGTAAGACGCAGCCTGGGACACCATCTAGTCACATTGATGCTGTGTTCTTAGCTTTGGTGAGGGCTGTCTTTACCTGCATGTCCATGACATCTGGGGCTCTGCATGCTTCTGTGATGGACACAGGCCCTTCTGGGGGTGATGGGGGGAGTTTACACTGAACTTGTCCCCCTGGATGTGGGCAATGAAAGTTGGTTTGGTGTATTTCTTTCCTTTTTTCAGTAGCTGACAGCATATTTGGAAGTTGACACCTACATGCCTGGTATAGCTACCGAAGGCTTTGTGGTTGTTATTCTTACATTCCCTGGCTATTTGTCTTTAGAAACTGTCCTTGGATTATTTTATGAGCAATCATTGTTTCTTCCTGATAATGATCAGTGATGCCTTTCCTTTAGTGAATTTGGCTCTATCATGTGTTCATTTCCTCCTTCTGTTGTCTAGCTTATTTATGGGCAACAACCACATGATTGTTGTCCTATTTTTGGAGGAGTGCATCTTGGTTTTATTTGTGATGTCTCATTCCATGCATCCCTGTAGATGCTCAAAGGATGCACTTGTAAATGATACTGCAGATTGTATATCATTATCCTATAGCAATAGGGCTTTGGTCTTGGGAAGTATGCAGTTTGATTTTGCAAATGTCTTCACAGTGGTTTCATTGACTGGGTGGGAGGGGCGGATGTGGATGTCCAGTGTGATTACTTCATGATCTGATATTACCAGCGAGGGGTTTATCTCTGTAGTGGAACACTGGTATCCCATGTTGGTGTTGTATCATGTCCAGTATGTTGTCACCTCTAGTGGTCATGGTGACCAGCTGTTCCAGGGTGTTAGGATTTTTAAACTCTAGGAAACATTGGGCGAAGGACGTTGTACATGAGTAATTCCACCACTCACTGTTTGGGTAGTTGTAATCTCCTCATATAATGGTGTTTGATAGGACCTTTATATTTTCCACTGTTCTCTGGAATACTGAGTGAGGTTCCTGAGACAAGGTACATGATCTGTAGCAGGCTACAATCTGATGGGCAGCTTTGGCCAATGTTAGTTGCACTTGCATGGTCTCCAAGGCCTCATGCTGTGCCACTAACCTGAAGGTGTGGGTATCCATAAGGTAAATGGGTACACCCCTTCCTTTTGTATTTCACTCGTGGTTTTGGGTCCAAAGGTCGGAGGGATTGTGAGTGTTTTACATGGAGCATATCCAACAGCTCTGTGTTTGACATAGCTTTGTATGTTAGGCAGTGAATACCTCTGAGTAGGCGATATGCAAGGGAGTACGGATGGAACATTTTGAGATGGTCTGTGTATGGCATGTATTTCAAGCCACTAATGCTCTTTGTGAGGTATTGCTGCTGGCTTTGCAGTTGTTGTAGTCTTGTGAGGTACATAGCAACAGTGGCGTTGTACTCTATTATAGTTCTAGTGAGTGATGAGTAGAGGGGAACATTGTCTTCTTCTATTCTGCATGAGGCACATTTTGTGATGAGGTGTGCCACATAGGAGGGTTTCCTGACTACTGTGGGAATGTGATTATCACAGTTCTATCCACTGTCCACCTGTGACCCAAGGTCTCTTGTCACACTTTCAGTGTGAAGTATACTACCACCTATGTTATAGTTCTTGGCTACAGAGTTTTTAACAAAGGGGATGACAATGCACCTTTTGGCATTGAGCTAGAGCCCATGGCTTTGACAATAGCCATCTGTCTCAGTGAGGCCCTTTTGTAGGATGTCCACATCTTTTGTGTTTCCAATTATGGCTCCTAGTTTGCAGTCCTCTGGAAACTTCAGCAGCCACAGACCTGCCATGTTAATGTTTACTTCAGGGAAGTAGATACTACAGAGCCTGGGAAGTTATCTGGTCCCATGGCTGCTGTGATACTGGTTTTGGAGAGTGTTTATTACCTGTGCAGCCGAGATGACAGCAACTTTGCAGTCTTCCATTATAGAGATGTGCTCTTTCATGGGTGAGAGGGGGGTAAAGTAAACAGTGATCCTACCTGCCAGGTTATTGGCAATATCAGTTGGCTCTGTACATTTACTACCATTGAGCTGTAACTCAGAACAGATCTGAGTGTAACCATGACATGAACCTGTCTGTTGGGCAGAGATCTCCTGAGTAGATAGTATGCAACAGAGTACAGATTGGGTTACATTCAGTCTTGTTACATGGGGCAACTATTTGAGGCCAGTAATCCTCTTGTTAAGGTACTTCATTGGTCTTTCTAGCTGCTGAACGTGCCTAGTCGGATTCATTGCAAGTGTGTTGTGGTACTCTCTGACAGGTCTGATGACTGCTGAGTAGTGGGAACTTTCTTTGACCTAAATTCACAGACCTTGGCAGTTTGTGTGAACACATAGCATGATTTTCCGAACACTTTGTGAATGTGTTTCTGGAAGTAGAGATGACTATCCACATTTGTCCATAGATCCCTTATTATCACATCCGTATTTATCCTAAGTGTGTGAGCATGCCCAGTATGACCTTTCAGTATGTTGCTGCCTGACATTTGCTTTGTTTCTTTAAGTGTGTGAGCATGCCGAGTATGACCTTTCAGTGTGATGCTGAATGGAATCCACTACATTTGTTGGAGTGTGTGAGCATGCCCAGTATAGACATTTATACTATATGTGTATGGAAAATCAAGTTGTATTTTTACAGCAGGGCTCACCTTTGTGTCATAGATCAACAGGGATCATGCTGTGCCTGCAGGGCTTCCGTGCGTCACTTTGCATAGACTTATCAACATTTCTACATACAGGGGGGACAGCTATTCTTTGTACATTTCTACCCGGGGGCATACCTGATTGTTACTGTGGGTGTACATAGGATGTAGGTTTCACCTGACACTTATAAAAATTTGCTATGCCTGCACTGCTATGTACAGGACACCATTTCAGTCTGTACTGTTACCTATTGTAGTGGCTTGAGGCATACTACTGTACTACAGATGTTAGCGTCCAATGTCATGTATATTACACTGCAACTTCATAGCCTACATGATCCACATCACACTGCCTAACCTAATGTTCCCTGTCTGCATAGGCGTGTGGGGGAGGTTACCCATTTGCCTCTTTAGGGGCATGATACTGCATTTCTTTGTGTTTGCATTAGTGTACAATTGTCCTGCTGTGTGTGCCACTGAAATGCTATCATGGCTTAGTGGTTCAGTACTATGACTATAGTGCACAGTATCCTGTGTTTGAGCCCTGTCATTGCTTTTTATTTTCATGCTGGGCAGACCAGACTGCTTAAGGAACAGTAAAGCAGATATGAGCATGTTTAACTAACTTTGCTCAACTTTGCCCAACCTTGCTCAACATTGCCCAACGTTGCGCTAGTTGACACGAGCAATTTTGTTTACATATACTAGATATTGGTAAAAGCTGCTTAGCACTGCTTTATATTGTTTAAAACATGGCAGTCATGCCTCAGGTGGTGCTGCAGGGCTGTCTATGTCGGATGCACATACTACACTCCCTATACATGTTTGGAAACATGTAGTGTCAAGTTAGGCATCCCTATTATTTTATATGTGAGTCAGAGGGAGGTATCATTTCCAGGGTTCCTACTGAGCCAGTGTATGTGCTATGCATTGTCTCTTTGCCAAGGCCAAGGCATACTGGGCACGCCTCCTTCTGCCTATTGGGGCAGGCTCAGGTTGTTCCTCCTCTGAGTCACGCTGTGCTTGTGCAGGCCTTGGCAATGGTGGGGGGCTGTTTGGCCCTGCCCTATGCTGTTTCTGCTGCAGCTGTTTTTGCAGAATCATATTGTGTAGCATGGCACATACCATGACAATTTGGGTACATGTAGTTGGTGAGTACTGCAAGGCTCCAACAGATGTGTCCAGGCAACGGAACCATGACTTGAGCATCCCAAACACACGCTCGATTACATTGCGTGTTTGTGCATGTGCCTCATTATGGAGTTCTTCTTCAGATGTGTGTGCATTTCTGATGGGTGTCATCAGCCACGGCTCCAGGGCGTATCCAGTATCCCCCACTAGGTGACCGACCGGGATGTCCCCATTGGCAAATGTCTGTTACAGCTGCAACAGATGCCAGATATGGGAATCGTGGTAGCTTCCAGGGCAGCCAGCGCACACTTTCAGTATTATGCCCTGGGCATCACACATGACCTTGCAGTTGATGTAGTGGAAGCCCTTGCGGTTGATGTAGGCCCTACCCCGCTCACCGACTGGTGCTTTGATGTGTATGTGCATGCAGTCAATTGCACCCACTACCTCAGGGTATTCCGCTATTTGATGGAAGAGATGCATATTGCTGGCCAGTACCTCACGGGAATTGAGGAAATATACATGATCACCGACATGTGCTGACATGGCATTCAGGAACTGGTGCAGTACCCTGGATGCTGATGCCTGTGAAATCCTCATCATATCACCAGTTGGTCTCTGGAAGGTACCTGTTGCTAGTATTCTTAGGCCAACACATACCTTGGTTTCCACTGGGATGGGTTCCCCTCTGTTGGTTCTGTGTGTGAGGCGTGGCCTGCACAGCTCAACAATTTGCTGCAGGAGCTCTCTGTCTACTCTATAGTGCTCCACTATCTCCAGTTCATGTAGCCCCTGGTAGGTTACCCTGGGTCTGTACACTCTTCTCCATCTCCTCACTGTGGGTTGCTCAGCAGCATTCGCAATGGCACCACCCTCAGCATCTTGCACATGTCGCCTTATAATAGCAATGGCAGCCCCTAACATTTTTTTTGGCTCAGTTAAGCTTTTTAAGTTTTCACTTCTCTTTGTAGACTGCAGTGTTGCAGTGTTTCTGAGAAAAACATGGGGGAATGTTGTTTGCAGAGTTTTAAATGCTGGGCTGGGCTAGTGTACTGCCTGTGTAATTGGGTGATTCTGATTGATTTCACTGGCAGCTCTGCTAGTTCTCCTTGGTTAACTTCCTACTACTTCTTTTCCTTCCTTTTCCCATTTCTGTTTCCACAGGGGGCAGCGCTGAGCAAACAAGCGCTAACACGCACACACATGCGCACATGCGCGCACACAGGCTTACACAAGCTTACACAGACTTAGGCTGGTGCACATTCATATATACAGGCTTAGACTGCCTTACACAGGCTTACACGGGCGCACACATGCACACACAGGCTTAGACCAGTTTACAGGCGTGCACATGCACACACACAGTGTAAGCAGCTTTGCAAGAAACTTCAGTGATAGCCATGGCGTACACCTTTGGTTTCTGGGTTTCAGTTTAGACAACTGTAGACACGCCTCTTCCAGTCCTGAGTAACTTACAGCAAACACATGCCGCTCTGCTCCAATAAGCTTACAGTCTTTTTGATACATCCCCCCTCATGATGTCACCTATCTTCTACTCTGTTACTCCCCTAATCCTACTCTTACTCTAGGGACATGGTTCACATGGCAGGGAAATTTGGGATTCACTATCCTTATACTCATTTGCATAGGATTGCCTACTAATGCTTAGTTACATATCTCAGACTGAGCTTCCCACCTTAGCAACCACTACTCAGTAGCCATGTTGTCTTCAGCCTGCCATTCACCTGCATGGCAGATGAATATTTTGAATAAAATACCTATTTGTGGCTTTTATTTTTTGTTTTTAGGGTTTTTAGAGTGCCGCATGTTTGTGCGGCGCTAAGCTATGCTTAAACATCAGAGATCGTGGAAAAAAAAATATTTTTTTATTATTTTGCAACTGATAAAAATGCCAATGGTCATATATTTGGCTATTGGCATGCTTCCGCAACTGGATGCATCCTTTATTTAGAGCTGTCATAGCTCCGTTTTGCTATTTGCAGAATGGTACTCATTTGCCAACCGAGTACATTTCTACAAATAACACTACTCTTACTCGGACAGGTTAGTGTTTCCTGGATCGCAAATTTACCTCATTTGCATAGCTTTTAGCAGCAAATTAGGTAATTTGCATAAACTAACACTGTCCGTGCAAGAGTTGTTTTAGGAGTTCTCTTGCACGCCCCTGCCGGCTGTTCCTGGATCGCTCGGCAGACATGTTGACTGGCTGGAGTCTTACTCTACTCTTAGACTCCGTGCAAGCCTTCGTGGGTCCGGCCCTTTGAATATCATGTTTCTAATGCTCAAGGTAAAACTTAATTGTGATGGCAGCTTCTCCTGGCAGCCCATGCATCACAATGGCATTCCCAAACTTATATATTCACACACAGGTGCATCACACACACACACACACACACACACACACACACACACACACAGACACACACACACACACACACACACACACACCCACACACACACACACACACACACACACACACACACACACACACACACACACACACACACACACACACACACAATCACACACTCCTATCCTGAAGCCACTTCTGAACTTCTCTTCAATAACCTACACCATGACTTCTTCTTTGACTTCAGTGGGTGACCACCATCTTTTGGACAACTTAAATTTTTTGGATGATGATGGTGATTTATTTAGTCAAGCAATTCTCTGAATCAATTGGCAGGATAAATCAATAGCCACAGACATTTCTGGGAGAGAACACATTAGCTGCTAACCTGAATTGCCTTATTAGCATGTATCAATCATGGCTGGCATGACTACCCTAAACGTTTATGCATTTGCTCATGCAAAATCAGTATTGTGGGGGGGGGGGGTCTGAATGGAAAGAGTTACTGCAGGAGGTGAGTGCCTTGTGATAAGGCTTTCCACTTATGTTAACCATTTCTGAATTATAGTCTATTATTATGTACTGTTGAATAGAAACATCTAACATTTATTATCTATTATTATTAAGAACCAGACAGTACTTTAAAATAAGCATAAAAATAAGTAAAATGCAAGTGAAATACTGCAACCAGAGAAAGTCATGGATATACTTTGTAACATAAGAAAGGTCTGATAACAGAATGAGCATCACATATTAAGGCTTATAAAAACAAAAGCCAAAAAAAAAAGATTCTTACAAATATGTTATCTCTTTTCTAGGTTGGCAGTATTTTGATGGATTCTTTAACAAATTTTATGCTGAGCTGCAACATGAAAAATTTAAAAATATATTAAATATGGGTATGTATAATGCTGCATATGCCTGCTCACTTTTACACCAATATCTTTATTTGAAAGTTTTAGACATATTTTTAATAGATTTTAGTGCCTCCAGGTGTACTGAAAATTTGAGATTTTTCATGAATTTGTGACTCAGAGTCTTGGGAGTAATTTAGCTCCAAATTCTGATCTACATACTACTCAACTTAAAGGACTTTAGACATTCATAACTAAAAAGATCAGTGACCTCAAAAATCTTAATTGTCAGCTCTCTTTCGGTTCTCAATCTCTTATAGGCTCTGTTTTAATTTCTCCAAGTCTTTTGGGTTTCTAATACCATGACGGGAATGAACCCCATTCTTAAGTCAAAGTCTGATTAAAGTTCCTGAAATTAGTATTATTTCAATCTTTGATGTTAGCCAGAAGTGCTTTTCACAGCACCCACAATGTGCCCAGTAATAACTCCTTCTGCAATCCATATGGAGCTGCATGTATCGGTAACATTTCTAAACATGATTGTAAATTCTTTTTATACAGCCCATTGCTCTTACTACTATTAGAACTGGGTATCCTTCTTCCACATTGCCCTTTTTTCTGCCAGCAAATCATGGTATTTTCTGACTTTGTGTCTTTATGTACATAAGACACTGTAGTCACTGTAACAATTTCAATGATCAATGTGGTCTGCTATATCTGGTTTTCTCGCATTTTTTGAAGTGTTAGTAACGGGTGATCCCACATGATATAAACTTTATCATTTTCTATAATGCTTTGTGGCTGATGTTTTCAATGTTTTTCAGCCACTTCAATATTATAATGTTTGCACAATCCCCAAAGCAACAGTCTTGCCACATTATTATGCCTTTCAGTATACAGTCCTTCTTCCATTAGTAATCACAACCAGCAACAAGGTGTGCAACTATTTCTAATTCTGTTTTACAAGACCTGCATTTGTGTGTTTCTCCCACGTGTGAAATGGACTTTGTAAACTAGCATGTATGTAGTCCACTATCTTGCACTGCCAATATTAACCTTTTGTCTTTTGATTTAAATTC
This sequence comes from Protopterus annectens, assembly GCF_019279795.1. NCBI lineage: Eukaryota > Metazoa > Chordata > Ceratodontiformes > Protopteridae > Protopterus > Protopterus annectens. Next base: position 928,122,815 of record NC_056744.1, read on the forward strand.
ACCTATCCTTAACCATTACTGCATTCAATCCTGATCAACATAAGATTGTTCCAAGAGTTTTCTATACTTGCAACTATATTTATGCATTTTCCATTTTCTTGCCTTCTCATCTGATCCTTCATCTTATAGTCTTTCTTTTGTTTTTTTGGTACATTAATTTGCTACCTGATTTGTATCTACTTCTGGATTGACTTCCATTCTCACTTGACACCAATATGCTTCTGTTAAACTAAGCAGGGAAGTCATCTTAGACATTTTCTTCTCAGATTTTAAAATTATCACTACATTTGGGTCTTGTGAGGTCAGCAGATATGCATGCAGTCCTACAATTGCAGATCTATACAGGTAATCAATTTTGAAGAGGCCCATAACTCCTTCAGAACGGGGAATATATAGTCTTGATATGCACTGATTTTTATAAATCATTTGATAAGCATGAAGCATCCTTCTTGTTTTCCTGTCCAACCTATTCAACACCTTTTGGGGCCAGTCAGTCACTCCAAAACTGTAAGTTAAGACAGGAAAAGCAAATTGGTTTATAACTTGGACTTTGTTACTACATGTCAGTGCTGTTTTTAGTATTCATTTTGGTATGATAAAATATACCTTATTAGTTTTATTCACATTTATTCATATTTTATTGTTGATTGCAAATTGGAAGCTATCATAGATTCCCCCATGACACAAACATCTTACATGAGGGTTGAACACAGACAAATGGCTAGTGCCGAAGTCAAGTCCCTTTGGGAAAGCTGCCACCCAGGCTAATTACTCCAGCGATAAGACACCCCTAAGAGTTGACCCGGTAATCAGTGATCTGGGAACATATGTTGACAGCAACCTGGCCTTTGACCAATATGTGGCCAATGTAGTATAAAAATCATTTTGTGTCACCCGACTTATCATTAATGGCAGGGCATCCAGGTCTAAGGAAGTCACAGTGCCATTTTATTTGTCCATTATCAGACACATCATTGAGTATAATGCATGTACCTAACCAGACATATACAACAGTTGGAATACCTACAAAGGTTCCTTACCAGGAGAATCCAGAGTATAAACACATTGCCCTATGTGGATTGCCTTAAAGCCCTATCTCTATACTTTGTCTGCTACAGATTACTAAGAGGTGATCTATGCCTGGTATACAAGGCATCCTCAGATCCAGCTCTGATGGATCTTTTGCACATCTGCAAAATGAACAGCATCAGAACTACTAGATCCAATTATTTACATTTTGCTTGTGACATTTATTTATTTATTTATTTAACATTTGTTAACTGGGAAAGTCCAACTGGGACAGGGCCCATTTTCAGTGTAGGCCCAGGGAGAAATGGTCCAAACACATGTCTTTGGAATGTACCCAGAGGAAACCCAAGCGAATGCAGGGAGGACATGCAGACTCCAGGTAGAAGGCACGCCAGCTGAGAATTGAACCACAGTACCTCTTGCTGTAAGGTGGCAATGTTAACTGCTGCACCACTGAGCTGCCTGACATAAATAAGGTATGTTGGCAATACAGATATGTGTCTCAGAGGATCACAATGCTCAGGAACACCCATGTGAAGTAGATTCCATTGCTAACCCAATTTAAGTGTACCCTTGACCAATGAATGGGAAATTGGAAATTCACCCCAAATTTGGCCCCCGTGTCTCTAATAGACACAGGCAGACAGTAATGACCAAACTAATATACCCCCAACATAACCTCTAAAACTTCCTAACTAAGATGCCCTCTCCTAATAACTATGCATAATACATAGGGACTCAATTGGATTGGATTGCATGGCTAGGGTTATAAAGGACCTGGTAGTTGTTAACCTACTATATAAGTATGAACCTATGAATACCATCAGTATATCACTAGCATCAATTAGTAGAATCCTAAATCATTTCCTAGAAGGCATTACCTTCATACAGGGGAAGCCACTGACATGCTTTGAAATGTCACTCAAAATATACCTGTAATGATAGGATTTCTCTGCATGGCGGGAATTTCCAAATTGTCTTTCACCATTGATTGCACTCATGTTTTATGATAGACACCAAGAAGAGGAGATGTTGCAGCTTATTTCAAAAGGTATGCATACCCGATTATTATTATTATTATTATTTATTTATTTATTTTGTTAATAAACTATATGAACTGGTCAAGACTCTTTTCAGTCATGACCCAAACTAGCAGGCAATTACAATCATGTATAAGGTATACCATAGTTATATGAAAGTAATGGATACAAAAGTTCAAATTTTGAAAGTACTAGTTATTGCAGACAGGATTAACTATGCTAGGAATCTAACATACAAACATAAATATACAGTTATATTCAGATTTACATACAATTGCATGTGTGGATGTCATGTTTTCAATCCACATGCTGCTCCTAGAGATTAAATAGTGACATTGCACACTAATTGTTCACCTGTGCTGGGGAAACTGAAATTGTAACTATGTCAATGCCTACAAAGCATTAACTGCTATCTCAAATTTTGCCACACTGTCTTGAATAGTAGCCTTTAGCAGGTCATTGATAAGCTGAACAGTGCACTCATTTGAGGTTACAAACAAATACCCTTGCGATGTGGTGGCAGGGGTTCTATCTGGGACCATTGACCAGCTAGTCTTGACAATAACAGCATTCCATTAATATGTTGCTAGCACGTGATTATCATTGTAAGAAGATACATTTTTATGTCTTACATTCCGCAGCATACAACACTTGTATGTTTGTGCCCCTTAGCACATATTGCAGAGTAACAGCATAGAATAATGTTACTTCTTTGGAGAGGTATCACATATCCACTTCAGCCATTGTGGTAGAAATTTGCACAGAAGCTAGCTTTGCACAGTGGTTAGCTAGCTAGCTAAGTAGAAGGAATGTACAATATTGTAATGCAGCAGGCATGCAAACTCAGAGAACATGTGTTTGTCTAGCAGCTTATGATGCATTTTCATTGGCTGCATGCATCTGGAGATGTACAGCAATATGCACTATACAAAGTAAGTGCCATAAGTTGGGTCTATATTAGCTCAGCAAAATGGCATTACAGCGAATGCCATTTTGCCGACACATATAGACCGAAATCCCATAACCGCGAAAGCCCAGGTCACAGATTTTTTTCCCAGGGAAAAAAATCGGTAGACTAACACAACACAACACAACACACCACTTAAAACATTGCAAAGTGGGGGATCTCACCCCCCCCACACACCCCCAATGTGCCGGGCTGTGCACCCCACACCCCCTCTAACTAAATATACCAACTCCGAGATCGCACTATAGTGGGGTAAAGGGCAATAGCACAGCTCAGGCAAAGCAATTTTTTTCCCTGGGGAAAAAAATTGCTGACCTGAGCTTTCATGGTTATGGGATTTAGGTCTATATGTGAAGGAAAAATGGCATTTGCTGTAATGCTGTTTCGCTGATTTAATATAGACCCATAATTCAGATATGTTGGATGTTGTACAACATCACTTTATACACCACTACATGCCACTGCAGCAGCTTTTGCCAAATACGGGTGTAAAAAATTATCATTATATTGATAGAGCATCTGCCAAATATGGGTGCAGAAAATTATCAGAATGCAGCAGAAACTGTTGCCAGAAGACAGAAAGCAAGACAAGGAAATCTGAATGTTAACTACTGTACCAGAAATGTGCTCATCCACCTATCATACCTCTCAACTGTACAGATTTTTGCAGAATGTCCAGATTTCTGCTTCATATTTTTGGTGTGTTCCTCTAAAAGGTTGAACCCTTCTGCTAACTCAGGTATGCTTGTGTGTTTGCTATGACATTGTACAATGCCCATGAGTTACTTTGCCATATATTGCCAAAGTCATACATCAATGCTACACAGCATTACATTTGGTAATAACAATAGTAGTAAAGTACAAACAGATTATCAAACATATCAAGAAAGCATTATCATCACACTGGGATAGAGCTATCTCAGGACAGATCGGCTCACATCACTGTCATACATCATGTGTGTGTGGATGGCATGTCTTCAGAGTGCATGCTGTCCTCACAGATTACACCATTACAATACACATCTGCACAACGACACATAATTATAAACTCTGGGTGGACACCTGTGCAGAATATCATAAAAATGTACTGAAACTCTGGCCCTACTTGTAAGACAGGGAATGCTTTGTGGAAGTCTGGCATGCTGCCTTGGCGAGCTGCCCAATAAAATTCAATACTTATTGAACATTGCCCCTATAATATTCTGTGTATAAAGACCTTTGTCTAGTGGTGGCAGGGCTTCTACCTGTGAGTGATGACATATCAGACAGTTTGGATAATATGACAACCACTCTTAGAGTCTGCGGTGCCCCTTTAGTCCAAGCGGAGTACATATAATGTGGTGCAGCCACTACTTGGCTAGCCCATGCTGCAGCATTAAGTTGTTGACCATATCTCAGCAACAGTAGCAGGAAAGAGTCTATCAAGGCTATCAAGGGAGGCAGTGATATCATGTAATTCCTACTCTACATGTTTGACGGTAAACATTTGTCTGTGAATCTAGCTATAGGATTGTATAAGTAGTAAAACAACAGTATCAGTGCAGTGACAAGTCCATTACCAATCAGGCAAAACTCGCAAAACAAAAAAGTAACTGCAACCACGAGCACGGATAAAACAACAGTTGTTTGTTCAAAAAGTATAAAGTCCACAACTTACTTGAAAAGTTGCTTTTGTAAAAAGTAAGATGTGCATTGCAAAAGTTTAAAATCCACAGCATACTTAAAGAGTTATGTAGCAAGTGCAAAGAAGACTTTCACCTAGATAGGCTACTTCAGACAAAAATCTGAAGAAAATTGGCAAACAGCTCATCCAATGAATGGTACATAATAAAACTTATAAAAAGAAAATGCAGGACCCACAACCTTAGGAAAATCAATGAATCACAGTAGTGAATAACTGAAAAGTGAATAACAAAAATTGTTAAGCCCTTTCATTCCAAATACATTGTGAAACTTCATCAGAACAATAAAAAAAAACATCAAACACGTCAATTTAAAAACTTAAAACATCGGTCACATGAGTTGGTACTATTAAGGCCTTTACTCATAGACACACCACAAAGTGCGGAAGTTGCAAGCAATGTCATGCCATCTTAGAGGATGGGCGCATCATTTTAGAAAATGTTAATGGGACAAAAATTAGGTTTCTTCATGGTAATTGTAATACTAAACTGGTTATGTATTTAGCTAAATGTATGGCCTGTCCTGGATTTTATATAGGAAAGATGGAGAGAAAATTTAGCAAATGTATATATGCACATTTGTACAGCATTAAGACCAGGGATGAAAATAATGCCTTATATAGGCATGTTAAGAAGTGTGGGGATAGACACTATTTTAAATTTGCAATTTTAGATAGTGTCCATATTGACCCAAGAGGGGGTGATCATAAGGGAATACTGTCTTACAAAGAAATCTGGTGGCAGCTACATACAGATGCTTCTACAACACTAGGGCTTAATGATTATATTACAATCAAGCCATTATTGAATATAAGTTAACCATCTACTTGATTATTATTCCCATTTTTATGTATATTGATTTATGAAAATTTATATTTTATTTGTTATATATTTTTAGACAAATGTTTGTTGGTGCATCAGTTTATAGAATTGCACTCAGCGTTTTTATGATAGTATGAACTATTTATGTCATTTCATGGGCATTCATTGTTATAAGGAATTTGCACTGTTTTTCTGTATTTTATGTGTATGTTGCTTTAACACAGCACATTTTGGCACCAACGAGTTTATTTAAATGTTATCCAAACATTTTTATGGAGTTCTGATGAAGCTCGCATTGTAGCGAGTGAAAGCGCTTATTGGGCAATAAACACTTGTTTTTATTCTACACCGGCCAGTTTTTTCAGTTTTTTTCCGTTTTTGTTGTGGCCTTATTTTGAGGTTGGCGTGTCAAGACACAGAGGATCAGCATTCAATACTTTTGTTTTTGTTCTTTTCAGTTTTAATAAGTTTTCTTCACTCATGTTTTTTGTGTTTTCCTGGTTTGTCTTTGAAAGAATGAAGTGGCTATGGATACTATTAATGCTTCAAAGTATCTTTTTACAGGGCTGAATATTAATGAGCTGCACCGAATGGTGCGCAATCTTACATTATTGGTTCAGCAACTTACACAAAGAATTGACAAGATTCCCCCAATGCATTTTTATTGAGGGAAGGGGGAGATGATGTGCCCCCAATCCAATATGGGAGGAGACTTGCAACAACAGTGGGTACAATGAATAGAATAACAACACTTTAAACAAACTCAACTCTAACATGGAGAACATCCTTCAGAACACCGGCAGTATGCTGGTGTTAAAAGACAGCAGTTCCATGTGACAATGTTAAATGAAGGCTTGAGTAAGTATGATTAGAAATTATTTAAAATAAAAAAAAGACTACAGCTGAAAACGCATACTTTATTGAATCAATTAAAACTAGTTGGGTACCTAAGGGCTTAAGAATGTGGAGGTACCCTATTGGACTAGTTAAAAGTTCTAGGTTGCATAAAGATTTGCAAGCCATGTTTATTAGGCATGCCTGCGAATATATGGAAATGTTAGTTAAACACAACAGTAAAATTATTGATGAGTTGACTGGTAAGATTATGTGTTGGACATTGTTATAACTAACAATTTGTTATATGAACAATTTAGACATGAACATTCTCGCATATTTTATAGAACTGATGAGCAGTTAAAAAAAATTGGAAACAGAAAAAACAGGAAACTTGAAAGGGATAGAAACAATTACTCTAACAACAGAGCCTATCCCAACCACCAGAATCACAAACATAGGGGTAATAAATATAAAAGGAATAATTTTATTGAAACTCACCAGAATAATAACTTAAATAGGCAAGGAAATACAGATAACTCTTACAGTTATAACCTTTTGGATTTCCCCTTTACATGGATTGTAAAGGTTAAAAGAAAAACAACATGAACAAAGAGGGCAATGAAGGGAGAGCAATCCAGCTGCACCACCCCAGCAAGGCAGATCAGTGTGGCACAATCGGAATTTGAGGAAAACAAACAGATTTTAGTAAACGCTAATGGGTCTACTGTTAAAACTGACAATGACTGCAAGCATTCTTGCTATATTGTGACTACCATTGAATGGACATTAAAGTTTACAATTTCAGTTCATATTTCTTTAAGTGTCAATCTCATCATATGGACTTTTTTTTTCTAAGGGCCTGTCTTTATTACCCACAAAGAAAGCTGATATTGCTCATGTCATGATGGACATTAAGCTTTATGTTAGGAAATTGAACTTTAATATTGTATTTAATGACTTATCTATGGCACAATCAAGGTCAAGGGTATCTAGTACACTTGACCCCCCCATACACACATTATTACAACTTTTTGAAAAAAGTGTGTGAATTAGATTTGAGAAATGTCATGGACAATAGGGATGAGCATTACTGCAATTAAAATATTACTAACAATGAACAAAATATATTAGGACATTTAAGAATGAATAACATCAGAATAATGAAGCCCAATAAGGGGGACAGTCTGGTAGTGATGGAAAAGTCTGATTATGTAAATAGGATGTTAACAGTTTTATCAGAGGATACTTATAGGAAGGCTTCCAAGAATAAACTGAATATTGTGTATAAAAGGATTAGAGGTCAATTACATGATTTGTTTATATAGCAGCAAATAAATATTGATGAATTTAATTATTTGAATGTGGTTTCACCTATGGTACCAACAATTTTTGGGGTGCCAAAAATTCATAAAGATTGATGCAATCCCCTGTGCATCCAATAGTAGATGCTCACAGCTCCATTACTTACGTTTATGCTAAAATGTTGGATGAAAAACTAGAAAAGTATGTACAACAGGAGTAGCGTGTTTGTAAAGACTCCTGGGGATTTTTAAGTAACATTTATAGCTTGGATTTTAATAATGACTATATTATTCTAACAGCTGATGTAAAATATCTATATATGGTAATCCCACACGAGTTAGGGATTCAATGGTTTAATGGCTGTCTATTGGAAAATGGAGTCACACATGATAATATTAATTTGTATGATAGTGTTCTAGAAAATAATTAATACTGTTTGAGAGCCAGTATTACCTACAACAAAAGTATGTTGCAATGGAGTCAGTATGTGGTTTTCTCTTTGCGAATATAGTTATGATCCAATGGGAAAATATTTCTTTAATAGTAGATATAAGGAGTCATATAGCTTGTACACTAGATACGTTGATATTGATGTTTATTGCTTGGAAGGATGGGAAAGAAAAAATACCATTGTTCCTGGAATATATTAATGCTAGTACTACTTTTTTGAAATTTACACATGAGGTGGTTGAGGAAAGCATATCTTATTTGGATATTTTGTTGACTAAGGATAATACTAATAGATGTTACATTTCAAGGGCTTACAGAAAGTCAACCTATGCAAATGGTTTTCTACATTTTACTAGTTCCCATCCTATGTTAACAAAAAAGCAGTTATTAAGTGGCAATTTGTGTGAGTGGACCGAATGACCACACTGAATGAACACTTTCTGGATGAATGTTTTTTATTAAAAGATATGTTTAAGAAAAGAGGTTATCATGAAAATTTAGTGAATATCTTCATGTTTGAAGAGATAAATAAAAGAGAAAATAATTATTTACTCCTATCTTGATTGATAGGAGGGATGTAAGCAATGCAGTAATGGAGAGTAACTTTAATATAGTAAATAAGAGTACAAGAGATCATTTATTACAACATAAACAGCAATTTGATTAGTTGGGTCCTAAATAAAAATTGGAGTATAATGAATGATGACAGAATGGTAAAGGAAAAAGTGGGGGCAGGACCTAGAATGGGACATAGAAAAGGTATAACTTTAAAGAATATGTTTGAGGCTGAGGGAGGAAATAATAAAAAAAAAACTTTACTTCAACTTGTAAAATGAATAACTGTGGACATTATCATTATTGTAAATATATTTACATACGGGGATTTTTTTTATCAATAACCAACATTTTAAGGTACAATGGAAATATAATTGTGATATTTAAGGAATAGTCTGTGTGGCCTTATATCAAAATTATCCTGAATACTATATTGGCAAAACTGAGCGCAAACTAAAGGATAGAATTTATGAGCATACATATGAAATGAGAAAAAAAGAAAACTTCTAATGCTGTTTAAACATACACAGGAAAATCCAGGATGTGAAAAAGTAATCCCTAACATAAGAGGAGGGCTACGGGCACTGTTCTTGGAAAGGAAATAGTTATACTGGCAACACGATTGAATGTGGGAAGTTGGCCATACTGAAACTGTCTTCTGTTTCTTGCTTTTTGAAATTAAAAGCAGATTTAAGATAGGTACAGATTTATAAGAAGTGTTAACATTTGAATGAACTTTTATTATTATTATATACATATATTTTTTTCTTTTTGTTATAAATTTAATAAGACTAATTATATATTGAAAGTTTATTTATAAGGAGTTATGAATTAAATGTTTTGGGTGTGAATGCAATATCTATAATGGTTTGTGAATATTTAAGGTGTTTGTGACTTTTTAAAGTTTTGAATTAATTCTTGTGGGGGCTTGGCTATCATGTGACACAAGAAAGGATGTAAAATGCATTGTTTGAAATGGCTCTTTATCTGATAAAGTCTTGTAAAAGTTTAAGACAAAAGTGCTTATCTGGTGGAATTTTTAATTATTAAACACACTTAGCAGTATGAATAATGGGTTTTGAGTTTCTTCATTGCCATGTCAAAGTAGCCCTACCCCTCAAAATTCATACCCAAAGGTGGCCAGTCCTTTTCACAGATGGGTAACAAGGGAAAAGTAGACTTTATATCTAGTTCTGGCAATTGTGTGTACAAAAACTGCATAATAATATACACAGCCTCATCCAAGGACATGTATTGGACTTAGGCCTCTTTCCTGCTAATGTGATCATTAAAAGAGGTCTTCTGCAGGAAGGACAAGTAATGTATTTGTCAGAATGCATCCTCCTTTTTGGGAACAAGCCACAATGGAGAACTTCTAAAGAATGTTCATTAAAAGGGCCTGCCAATCCGCATGCAGTGATCTAGACAACAAAGAGCCTTCTGACTACATCTTCTTTCTCCACAATAGAATACAGATTCCAACAAATGCTACCACTTACTACTGCTTTGGGCTTAACAGAAAAATACAAAATTGAATCCTTGTAATAAAACTGAAGCTGCCTGCCTGTCTGGATAATATTGAAATCTCACAGCTTTGACATTGAAAGGATAATATGTGCTTCTGCTTTTGCAGAATGCCACAGAAAAAGGCAGATTCCCAAAATCCATGAAAAGAACCTCTGCACCTAGTTGTCTGTTCCTGCCTAGGTGAAAATGCCCGATCACCTTACTCTGGACAAAGCCAGTGGTAACTGACCACCATTTGGCTATCATTTGACCACCAGATGGCTCTTCCCACAATGAGATCATGCATGAAATAAACATCAGTCTAACCCTGAGCATTTGCTACTTTTAAAGGTCTAAAATAAGCCTTGCACTTTATGAGCTCTTCCTGTAGGCCCCAACAATAACCTAAATGGGCAAGTCTTTCATTATACTACACAACATATCTGGATGATGCTTCTCCTAGTGTAAGGCCATGTTTATGGCCCTCAACTCACAAAAGCACTAATCATATCACATCTGTACTGAACCATCATGGACATAGTGTGCTTCATGTATGGTCAATAAATATGAAAAGATAGACAGAGCCTGCTAAAGACCCTGCTCAACTATCACTGCTAAACACAACATAAACCATATCATCCAGTTGTCCCAGCTCTTGACCATAAATCTGGTAAATGGCTTCTTACTAAGTGGGCCAGTACTGTCCATTTCAATTAGATGCTTAATGATATTTTCATCTGTGAGGGCAATCTAGTTGATATAATCAGCTCAGTATATCTATCTTTAGCTGAACTGGTATGCTAATGGTAATATATGATCCTGGTACCATACAGCCTAATTATAACCAACCTACCTCATCTACATTTTTAGCCATAGGAGCTAAAAACTGCCCCAAACAGAGTAATGACTATTGACCAAGCATCAATAGATGTAAAGTTGGGCCACTGGTGTGGCTGTTGCCACCACATTCTCCTCCCTATCTTCAGTGGAGGAACCTAGCTGAACATTGTACACACCTTTGTGAGGATCGACCTGTAGGCTATCAAAGCTTTTCTCAATCACTATGCCAAAAACTCTAGTCCTGCCTTCTTCTGGTAAAGTACCTAAGAATTCCTCCAAATATTCCCCTGCCACCTGATCAGAGAAAGCAAACTTCATCAACAGAAGTGCCATCAACATACATAACTGAAATTAAAATATAGATTAAGATATGTTTCCATGCAAGCCCAGTGCTAGAATACAAATTGTGTGTGCCTGTAACTGCCTGTAACTGCTTCTGCCTGAAGCTAATTCTTGGTCTCCTCCAAGGTACTATTATTCAGTTGTGTTCCCTCACTTTCTACCCTAACTCTGAGAGCTACAAATAACTCCCATATCCTAAACCTGGTCCTGTTTCTCCAGTCCTTTTATTTAAGTTGGGATTACTGGTGTCATGGCATCGCTATGCTAGAAGATCACAGAAAGTAATATAGTTATATGTAATAAAATGTCATCAGTAAGAATGTATAGTATAGCTTGCTGCCATATTTTGGTCATGGAAAGGCAACATGTCTGCTGTTCAGGAAACCACAACATTAAGAAGAAGAAGAATGTCCCAGTGATTATAAAGGATGCAGAGAAGAGTCACAAAAATAGCACTTGTCGAATCCAAAAGACAAGAAAAAAGTCTTTAGAAACTGCACAAGGACCCTTCTGATATAAGTATATTGATAATAAAATGACTGAAAGACATTAAAATGTATCAGCATCATTTTTATAGATGACAGGTTTATTTGGAAAATTAGATTACCACACTGAATGGCTTTGCCCTAACATGTACCAGGATATTTTGTGAAGAATAAAGTGAGGAAAAAGGACTAAGGAAGAATCTTTCATGAGATTATAAGAAGAAGAGATATGTGCAAACAGACAGCGGGATGTCTACAGAAAATTTGCAGTGGATCTGAATGACAAATATATATGTATGTGAGCAATAGACTTTTATCTTAAAAGACAAATAATAAAGATGCAATAATGTATCTACAGTCAGGGAGGATGAGACAGAAACATGTATTTGCTTTAGCAACTAATAAAAAAAATGCAATAAGTGTTCTGATATCCCAACTACATGCTGTTGTTTTCTTCTTTTGACTGGCCTTGAGATCATTCTTATGTAATTAAATATCTGAAGTTATACTTATACTCAATCGTGCCTGAGATATGATTTAGAGAAGGTCGGTATAGCTAGAAAGATGATCATCTGAATCATTAGGTTTTATACAGCTCTTATAAAAAACACAATATGTCATCATGCAGAAATGGCATGCATCGTACACAATGCACTGCATGCTTTCAATTGAAATTTTGCGATCCTTTGTGTGAGTGTACTAATAATAATGATTAACCACTGTTGCAGAAATCACATCTGCTAATTACTGCTGTTAAATCTGTGGAGAATCAAGAGTGGCAGTTTCTTCCTTGGAAATATGTCAGGGCAGGCTGGCATACTAGGCTACTGGTAGCAAACACAGTTGTCTCATGCAAATATGGTCTGGATGAGCTGGCATACTAGTTGGATTACTGCAGTAGCAAGAACAGCTGTCTCTGGCAAGTAGGGGCCTCATACCTTTTACTATGAAGAGGATTGTGCACCTTTGCTATGACTTATATGGGCCAAAAATATAAAGCTGCTGTTATGGTGAATATGGCATCCTTTTCTTGACTAGTTATTAAATGTGTCAGGTGATTCACAAGTTTTCTTCTTGCCATACTTTGAACAATTGAGCTGCTTCCTGATTTAACCTGTCTTTTCTACATGTGTATCCACGCATCTTATATGAACTCTACTGCATGTCTGACCACCAGATAATGCACAGTTATTAATGTATGAATATGTCTCCTAATAAGCCATTGTTCAGCATACCTGATTCTGTCAGCTTTTCTGAAAAGGTGTTGCATGTTCTGTGCTAACTTACTTTGTTACTTTAAAACTTCTAGGACATCTTCTAAAAAATGTCTTCTCAAAGTTCTTAAAATGAAATATATTTAAATTAGTCCATCAGTCTTTATTTTTAGTTTTCAGTAGTCCACAGGGGACACGGTTTCTGAAGTCTGACATATGTGATTCATACATGAAACATTTGCTTCAGTTCAAGTAATTTAATAAGGGTAATAGAAAGTGCTGAAGTATAACAGCAGGAGGCTGAAAAGAAAACAATGTCACAGTAGAACATTAAAGAATGATACAAAAAAGAATTCAAAGAAGTACAAAGGAGTGGTTGTGTCATTGTGACGTGCTAAAAAAAAATAAAAAAAAAACTGTCAGAAGAATGACAATATTAGGTCATCCTTTAGGTCTGTACTATTCATATTACCTGTCAGTGAAAGTGAATAGATGTTATCAAAGTACCCACTGACAGCATAAAAAAAAATATATTTGCTTATCTTCATCTGCTATAAGAGGTGTACGTAAAACTATTTCATAAAAGAAGCCTGAATAAAAATTTATTGTTATACAGGCATACCTCTCAACTGTAACAAATTTTCACAGAATGTCTAGATTTCTGCTTCATATTTTTGGTCTGTTCCTCATAAACCTTGTGGTTTTCTGGCAAATCACTGATGACTGCAGCCACTAAGTAATGGAATACATTTGAATTTCAGACTTTATATCATTCAGAAAATACATACTAACACAAATTGTGTAATTTTAGCAATATTCTAAGTTTATAAAAGCAATAATTAAAACATGTCCCCATTTCTGGGCCTTTGTCCCCCTATTATTTTAGACTTTGTCCAGATTTCTTATACTAAGAGGTTGATAGGTATGATCAGAGTCCTGAGACAAGCAGAACTACCCTTCACAAATTATGGATGGTCCCTTAGTAAAATTTTAAAATAGGTTAGGCTCTAATGTAAGTTTCTATGAAATTTGCTACCTACTGCAGGTATTTTGTGTTTTTAACCTTGGGGGTAGTTTAGTTCTATTCAGTAGCATCAAATTTTCATTAAGCAATTACCCTCATTGGTTTCACAAGTTGCCTACCACTTGGATAAGTGAAAATGGAAGCACTGCATATCTGATTAGTGATATTTAATGCTAATGCAACATTTTTTTATTTTAATTTTCAGGAGAGTACTACAGCAGCAAGAAGAAACATGTCTGTATGTGAGATATTATGCTAATTCAACACTGTTTTTATTTATTTTCTTGAACATGCCATAGTAACAACAAAAACACAAAGATGGGTAACCTACAGATGACTGATGATTGACCCTTCGATCTTCAGTTTTCCAGTGTTCAACTTGCTAGTGTTCGAAGTTCTTCATAAGAATCTGCTGTCAGTGAGTTCTGCCATCAATGATGCCTTTTTTGTGGGAATTCCCCCATCTTTGAGTTGATGCAACCATGGAGTTGGTATATATATGTTTGTGGCTGTAGGGGGCTCCCCCCCCCACATGAGGGGGTACAGTGAGACTTGACCCCTGCATAAAACACTTAAAAAGTATATTTTTGGCCATGCCTTTCAGGGAATCTGATCCTTAGCACATTCAGTTTCATTAACTCATAGTGGAAGCCACAAAGATTGCAACTTCAGTTACTCATGTCATGTAAGTCCTCTACCCAGCTCTGGCTTATACATACTTAAATTAAAAAGGTTAAAAGCTTCATGGGAATGAAAGGCTAGGCTTCTAAATATCTTCATTAATCAATAGTCTAGTAAATACTTGTGATTCAATGAACATCAGAAAGGAAGGTGAAATAAGTAGGCAGAGCTTAACTACTGAAGTAGAAGGGCTACATTCAACGCATAGAAATCAGAAACTAAGGCTAAGGCCTGGAGTGGAGACAGCACCCCCCCCCCATGGTATCAGATAGACTATCATGTCTTAAGGTATAATATTACACAACTACATAATCTAAAAAATTTAGATAAAGCCATAACACTTGCTACATATGGAAAACTTCCATCAAAACAGAGTGAAAAAAAATCTCAAATATCTGCAGGAGTTGCTCAGCCTAAGAAAAGCCACAAGTGGATGTCATGTGTTTTTCTAAATTATGAAGTCTAAATTAAAAGAAGAGTGGCAAAGGAAAACTGAGATACTATAGAGCTGAAAAGAGTGCATGCATAAGTATTCCTGGAGTTTTGATGAGTGAATGTTCTTAAATCATGTTTGTAACCACCCTGTGTTGTTACAGTTAGTCTGACTAAATCACAGTCTGCCAGACTCAGTGATGGGGAGATTCCTCCACTTATAGATGATGCCTTCCCTAAATATCAAACAAAGTACTTTTAAGAATGTACATTAAAATCATATGCATTGAGTCTGTAAAAGCAGATTCAGTTCAGCCCCTACCAGGGCCGGCCTTAGCCGAAATGGCACCCTAGGCGAAGTAGTGTTCTGGCTCCCCTTAAGCCCCACCCACACCACACTCATGAAACACTCCTATTTAAACCACATCCACTGGGTCATTCCCCAAGAAAGCCACTCCAGTCATTTCCTTAAATTATTTAAATGCATAGGAAGAAAGATATACCTTGTAATGTAGTTAAACTGCAGCTACCTTTGCATATGTATTTTCTACTTGAAATACCAGTGCCAGATCATGGTCAAATAGGGTCCTAGGAAGGGTAATAGACTGCCACCCCAGAGAAGCCCCTCCTGCAGCAACCGCCAGCAGCAGCCCCCTCCTCAGCCATTCCAGTGTTCCATTATTTGGTTACCTCACCAGTTACCATGCATACTGTTCTATTATTTGATTCTACAATGATTACAGATATTGAAATAAAATAGCACAAACACAGATAGCCATTTGCTAAACAAAAAATACAATCTCACAATGAAAACAGACTTAGCATGAGCAGTAAACTTCTCTACCCTTGAAACTCACATTCATTGAAATGGCAAAACTCACATTCATTGAAATGGCATGAAGACCCACATTCATAGAAATGCATCTGGTTGGTGGAGAATTAAGTTTACATTTGGGCTGTTTTCAAAACAGACTACTTGCACACATTTTTTAGGGTCATGCATACATGTATTTATTCTTTGATTCACTTTCCTGATTGTATTGAATTATATTCCTTGTATAATACAGCACCACTTGTTAGAATATGTTTTAAATTTTTAGTTTTAAACATTCTTTTAATAAGTAATGAAACAAAATGTATGAACCAATAACTACCCATTTCAGAAAATTTCAACAATAAAAGGCCACTCATGACTTCTGTCATTACAATCCACCAATATTACTCCACACGCACAATCTCTGCAGAAGTAAAATCATCTGAATTCCACATTAAAGAAATCTGTAACTAATGAAGAGGATGCTACTGGCAAACAACTTTACATATCAATGTTTTTATCTACAAATTCAGTGCCTGCTGCCCTTGAAAAATTAAGTGCCTATATTACATTAAAAAATTGGTAAGTTGGTAATATTGCAATAGGAAATGACTGACAAGTTCCTAGTCACTTGCTTCTGTCCAACAATACTTTTCATCACCTGGTACATCAACATCAGAAATGCTCTCTCCACCTTGGAAAAGCATAACTGATAAGTTTAAGGGATTGGCTGCATACTTTCTAGTGCCAAACCAAACATTAGCTTTTAATCTATAGAACTAGACAAATTTTTGACTGAACCAGACTTCTGAGGACAGGCATGGTGGCAGTTCACTTTCCACCTAATGAAAACAGTCTAGAATGTATTGTATCATCACCGACAAACTGAATAACTAAACATTCCTACAAGCCTGCAAAATATTAGCTGACACCATGACTGAAAAGAGAATACGCAAGCTTAAGATTAAACTGCCTTGCATGACTAGTTCTTCATTCAGTGAAGAACACACCCTTGACCCAAAATGTGGACTGTAAATAAATGATAGTTTTTTTTCTTAAAATTTACTAAGGGTTGTAACACTGTATTTTACTAACCTTACCACTTGCTGAAAAAGGCCACATTGATAACAAACAAAATAAATAAGGGGCTTTTTGGTGGAAACTCAAACTTTCAACCTACAACAAAGCAGGTTAAAAGACTATAACATTCAGTTATCAGGATATTTTTATTCAATATATCAGTACACATAGGCCTTTCATATACTGCTACAGCCAAAGGTTGTGCTCAAATGAAGTCAGAAACAGTGCTTAAAAGACACCATAGGTTAACTTTTTTGTACTTTTCTAAACATTGTACCATAACCAATGTATCGTGTCCTGCCTTGCTGTTATCAATAAAACACATTTTTGTTTACATTTGTGATCTCCAAAACACTAACATAAAACTGCTTAGCTTAAGATAATTCCTACATTAAAATGGCCCGCAAAAAAAACTGGGTATTACATGACTAATTTCAGTATTCAAAAAATGTAAACTTGTATAAAAAAAAAAAAAATATATATATATATAAATTTTATGAGGACAGTTGAGAGGTATGTTGCACACAGATGCAGCTGCTCTCTCTCACATAGCAATACAGACACACACACACACACACACACACACACACGCACGCACACACACACACACACACACACACACACACACACACACACACACACACACACACACACACATACCTACTGTCTCACAAAGCAACACACACATACATTATCTTTCACACAGAAACTAGTTTAAATTCCACACACTCCTACTCTCTCATACAACACACAGACACACACCTTCTCTCTTATGCACACACCTACTCTCTCACACAGTAATGCACACACTTTATCTCTTATTCAAACAGAAGGACTAATTTAAATTCCATGCACATGCATACACACACATACTTTCGCTGGCATACAGAAACCCAATTTAAACTACACAGACACACACACGAATACACTTACTTACCTCATTTTTAAATGAAATGGCCAGACACATACACACGGAATTAATCCCTCTCTCGAAGTGCTAGTTTAATTTCCGCGCACCACCATAGAACATCTTTACATCAGTGATGGCGTACGTACATATGACATGCATATATTTCTCCTTAAAGTTAGTGGAGTGAAGATTTTTTTTTTTGGCAGTTGTTGAAGCCTCCTGGCCACACTGCAGGTTTAAAAGTGGGAGGGCACTCACCCCTCACCCTATGATTTTGGTGCCATATGGTTTATTTATTCATTTTAATTAATATAATTTTCTTATTATGCATTTGTATAATAAGAAAAGTAAATTAATTAAAATAAATAAATAAATGAACACAAACTGTGCCCTTTACTAGGCCAGCCTGTATGGCGCCCTAGGCAGTTGCCTAGTTCACCTATGCCTAAGGCTGGCCGTGGCCCCCAACCCCACACAAAATGCACAAAATAAGAAAGATTTGGCTTGGATCATTCTTTCTTTACTATTGTTTGGCAGCTTATTGCATATATTCATTGACTGTTATCCTGGATTTATTCTGCACCCATGTACAACAATACTTAACAGATAGCAATTTAAGTGCACAATATTTACATACTTAGTTGGGCCTCCCCTAAAACTGGCCCAGGCCTTTCCTGGAGGGCAGACCTTACATTTAGATAAATACTGAACAAACCTACAGAAATTACAAACAATTGCTAACATTCTATTGGCACTGAAAAACAGAACACCAATCTGCAGCAAAGTAAAAAAAAATGCACTTCTCTTTTCAAAGGCAGCCCTCCAAAAAAAACGTAAGCTGGGTTCTCTAAAGGTCACAGAATCCAGTGCATTACTCTGATATCAGTGTAAAACTTGTGGATAACATTGTAATGTGTAAATGTATGACAAGAAACTTAGAATAGGTCAGCACACAATGGAGTATCAATGGTGCACTATAGAAATGTGTAAGTAATCCATAAATAATAAGAAATGGTTGTCCAATTACGTTACATAGTACCAAAGTTACAGAAAGATGATCACAATTTAATCATCCCGATAGTTATATAGAAATAAATATAACAGAATCTGTGCAGTAAGGTTAAGGATAACTATAAAATGTAATGGACTCCATTATGATAACCTCCCATCCAAAAAAGAAAGACTAAAAAAATGTCAACTATCCCAATGTAAGCCGTATGTCTTTTGTAACATAAATTTTCAGGAATAAACACAGGAATGTTTCTGTATTTCATCCACTAACTTAAAATGCATGCTTCAAAGCTGCAATGCTGCAATTCTATTTCATATATATATATATATATATATATATATATATATATATATATATATATATATATAGGCATTACTGTTTACAGTAAACTCAGAGATAACTATGAATATTCCACAATGCATGTATTAATAAAGTATGTTGGCTTGGACTTACGGATTCTAATGGAATCTGTAAATATTCTAATAAAAAAAATTAAAGGTGAAAGGCAATTGCGGCCACATTGCCATAGCCAACATTTGCTAACAGTGGGTTTTGGGCTTGTGTTGGGGACACAAGTAATGCACATACTCAAATAAAGTGGGAGATGACATGGCATCTGTGTGTAATATGGCTGAATAAGAGGGACACATGAGGAATGTTGGAATAGGAAAATGTGAGGGGAAGTCAGACGGACATGGGCAATTTTATTTAGTGGGAATAGGCTCTGTTTTTTTTTAAGAATAGAAAGAAAGGTAAACATAGGGAAAGAGGAGGAGAAGGTATTCACAGCAGGTATATCCATGGACCTATTAGCACAACATAAAACAGACAAAGGATTAAAAAAAACAGTAAGGAGAGTTAAGTTACACAGGCAGCGTACTGCACAACACAGGCAATGTAAAGTTGACAAACAGGGTGGGGATGCATATCAGCCATTGTGAAATGCATAAAAACATATATACCTATGCAGTATCACATTATGACATGTCACAAACTATGTGGTAGTCATTCCTGGAGGTGTATAACCAATGGTAGATGTGTGTTCCAAGGTAATAAAATAGGATCACAGCCCGCATTGGATAAATATACACATATCCAATTAATCCATCGGCAGTGCAGGTGTAAGCCAAGCAACATCACAGATGAGCAAATGCAGGTCTAACAGTGGTAGATAACTCAACCAGAGGACAGAACCAAACCTACAACCATACATGTAAAAGGCAAACAACCAAGCACAGTGCCGAACAGAAGTGCTGCGAAGAGGAGCAAATGCTGCTACATATACAAGTTGGTATACAAAATCCAAACAAATGTGTAATGGAATGTGTATATGTTGCACACATGTGCCATGTCAAAGGCAACACACAAGTGTAGATGTGCATGTATGCCTGTCAGTGGCATAAATGAAATGTACATGAAATTAAAGTCTATACACATACATACACCAATGGCATGTAATAATAATATGTTCAAAAACGTAACAGTACAGCATACAGCATAATAAATATAGCAGATTGTATATGTGGATGTGAAAAAAACTACAGTGGGTAACACACAAGTATAATGAGAACAAGAATGTATTGCAAGTATTAGCTAGCAACTTGTGTGCACATGTCCTGCACTGTACAATTGGCATACATGTAGCACATGTTCACTGTGTCAAATTAATACATGGCAGCGGTCAGTAGTTTTAACAAAGGCAAACATGCCTGCAAAAAATAATAGTGAAAGGTGGGTGGAGTTGGACAACCTGAGTGCACATCTGGGTAAAGTAGGACAAGGTAAGTTGACACAATGCAAATACATGTTTACAGCACACAGGCTGCTGTAGAAGCCATACAAAAATATATTTAACCAAATAGAAAATGTATGTCAAATGGCCAGATGGATTGCTGATGTCTACAGAACTGTATTGCCCACTGACTTAGATCCATAAGCAATGTAAAAATCCAGCGTGAGATGAATTGTTCTGTTTAAATGGCTGTTGAGACAGTGTCATTGGGGGTTTGTGTCATATGATTAGAATAAAATTGCTAGTTATGATTGATTTTGTATATGCACTGATGAAGGGCAGTATCCTGAAAGCTTTGGTTGTTTGTTATATTAAAATACACATAGACGGTAATGTGGAATCATGTAACATCCATGTGCATAGGTAAGCAAGATAAAATTTACAAGCATGCACATATACAGTCATGCAAATATCAAATAAAGAAATGCAGGTGTATGTCAACCACCCTGCTAATTATGGAGCACAGGACACTCCTGTGAGCATCATTACAGCACATCAGCAGTAAGTCAGTGAATGCTCACATGCAAAGGTGCATTTGTATACCAGTATGTATCCAACTATGTGCACACACACACACGCACACACACACACATACAGTCATTTAATGTGTACAACTATTTATGGAAGGTGTGCACCAATGTCACTAGGTAATGGGTGCGGAAATGCTACATGCAACCCATGACACATGACACAACATCATGCCAGTGGGACATCATGACAACTGTCATCCAAAAAACATGTAGAATGACATGTCTGAAAGTTGCACATACCTGATATGGAAAAATAGAAATCCAAGGCATATCACAATGTTAGTGATGGAGTATGGACAACATATGTTTTCTGTCAGTCACCCTAGTAAAACACATGTTTATGGGCTACCTCTTGCAGCACTATCTGCAGGTTAACTGCCACAATGCATGGGCAGTTGAATTTATGTGGAAAGTGTAATGTGTTAATGTGGGTCATCCACACATTGAAACCAAAGTAAATGTCACGAGACAATAACACGTAAGCATAACAGATATATAGTATGCATAGCATGCATGCACAACAGTCCAGTCAATGAAATGGCAATCAAACAAGTACAGCAAACAAGTAGAGCAAACAGACAATACTTACGAACCAGAGGGACAAGTCTGATGGGGTTCAGACTCCTGAATGATCTCACGAGCTATCATTCTGAAGGAATCCCACATAGCCCATGCCATATCCTCAAAGAAGGAGCCCATCATGTCCTTCATCTGTGTTTGGAAGGCATCAGTCATGGCCTTTCAGCTCTTAATTGTCTTAATCCCGGTTGTGTCAATATTTCCTCCAGGGTGCAAGCAGGATGGCTCAGGCACGGACAAGTCCAGGCTCCTTGGCATTGCCATTGTCATCATCATCATCATCATCACTGCCACCGTCAGAAGATTTTGGCAGTGGGCTGGCATGAGCTCATCATTATCTTCGGATTGTAGAATGTCCATGGGTCCCATGCTTTGTAAAGATTAATTACAAAACACAATAGAAAAGGAAAACATATGTCTATCATACAGAACAGTCGCATGAATATTAAAGCACAACAGAATATGATTATGATGACAATTTACACAGGGACTGTCACACATTCATTATATGCAGAGTTACCTGTGTCTCTATATGTTGTATTCCTAAAAAGGATGTCAGTATTATTTTCTGAACAATTCTATATGCCTAAACACACCCACATGGGTCATTAGATTTGCAAGAATGTATGAATGCACAAATCAACAGATTGCACTGCCTGCATTCAATGATTTATATGAGCAGCAACAAAGTGCCATTGTTAAAATGAAACGAAAATGATATGACAACATTGTGAACAAAAGGCAAGCCATATGACAAGCATCTGAGACAGGCAGCATGATAATTGGCTGAACACACATCAATATAATGAGTACAACACTAAAAACAATGTGATATGTTCAATCAGTACAGCTGTTGACATGAGAATCTAATATATCTGTTCCTCACCGTATTGTATGGGTACAGCTGTATGCATTATCTACAAAAACAATTAGCACCAGAAAGCACATCATAAACACTAGTGAAAGCACTTAGACTTCTATGCAAACAGCTACCTGAAAAGATGTGTCACAGATACATCAACCCAACTATTATTTAGGTTGTGGATCACATTTCAAAAAATGTGTGCTGAAACAATGTCTCAGTGATACATAAAATATCAACACTGTTAGATTTTAATCACAATTGTAAGCACAGCTACCATGTGATGATTTCACTTACCTTACTGATGCATGATGGGTATTCCTGCATTCTAATCAATATAGACTTTATTGTGAAAATTGCAGAACTAATCAACATACCTCTCTCCCTCCACTAATCTTCAAGCCTTTGTATCCGCTCAATGCACACAGCTCTCTTCCAACTGTACTCTTCCTCACCAGAAATCAAACAAGAAAATGTATGAATAATGTTTTCTTCAAATAATATTGATATACATTTCTTGGCACAGTTTATAGATATTTCTTTCTGAAGAACATTAGATTGCCACAGTATGTAGTTGACATTTTTTTCATTCAGATGTTAATATCTTTGAACACAGATTGGAGGGCACAAGATTGAAACCTGCAACCACAATCTACAACCAAATTCTAATCTTGGGATCTACCTGCCTACCTAACACATCTTAACTGAAAAAAAGACATGATTTGCATGCAGTGAAAAGACTTTATGGTATGATATCATCTGGCTGGGGATGGTCTGCTATTAAGGATCTTGGCTTAGGACTGCAAAGTATGAGTGTGTGCTGCTCATGTAGCTAAACAGTTGGAAAAATAGTGTCATGTTATCACTGTGGTCGGAAACATTAACAATGAAGGACAGCATACATTCCTCGGGCAGTGTGACAGTGTCATGTAGCATACAGCCTCTGTGAGCAGAACCATACATGTTGCTGTACATGTACATAATGGATACAGTAAGTTATGTATGAGGATCATGATAGCCCTTGCAAAATTGCACATCACTAGGAAAATACATACATCTTCCCTGTTCCGCATTTCAACTGTTAGTCCATCCATTCCACTCCCTCAAAATTTGAGGGTGATGTCTTTCTACAATTGACTTTACTATTTCATGAGAAAACAAACCTTCATAGCACTTTTGCAAAGTATAAAATATTAATCAAAGAATTGCTCAGATGTATAATAGGATTTAACAAGATTTACTGCCCCTGCTGTTAAATAGCTGATGTTAACATTAACAGAATATTACATATTACATATATTTTAGTAGGAATTCAACAAATAAGTGAGTTATTAGCAGCTATGCTCAAAACATACATTTGTATTAATACGTGTAATATACTTCTGTAATTAAATGCTATGGTATATTATAACAAGATAACAGTTTCCTATATATGTGCCCCCTGTCTGGATTTGAACACACAGCACACCAAAACATAGGCATAACAGCCTGGTTCCTTACAATTCAAGGTACTAACTGGCACATGCTGTTCTAAAACAAACAGATACTGCTCTACAAACCTTATTATTAGAAAGCTGATGTTATCAGTGCTACGGATTATGGCCATATTTGTAGAAATTCAAAGACTACCTCAATGAGTAGTTACCATGCACAACATAAACATTAATATAGAGAATTGGAATATGGTTCTTCCAAAAAATGCAATGAGTGAATTTAACCAAGGTAACAGGTACAGGTATATGTTTCCCCTATGTGGATTGGAACCCACAGCACACCGAAATTTACACATGGAAGAACATGTGCTGACTGTTAGCTTGACCTATAACCTAACTGGTTGCTTTACAAGCCAAGCTAACTTTCAACAAGGGTTTCAGTTTAGAAAACAGGTACTGCAGGTGTTTAATAGAAGCCCTGTGGGGAATGGATGAATGTGGAAAATGCAACCAATTATTGGGCCTTCTATTATAAAGAAATAACACTTATTAACACATAACTAAAAATATATGTGTAAGCAGTTGGACGGGTATTATTTTTTTTAATTAAATAAATGTGTTTGTGTAATTTTTTTAGGAGGAATGATGCAATAAAATTATGCATGCATTTCTATTCCAATGTATAAACATTGCAATAGGTGATACTATGGGACTACGATGGAAAACTAATGAAGTATGCAGTCATCCACAGCCTAGGTGCTATAGGCATCTGTGATGCACCAGGACAGTGGCTATGTGAAATTATGTAGTTAGATGTTGTAAGACATATGTACATCTACAAAGAATATAATTATGCATATTAAACACATTATTAAATAAATTAACAATATGGGAATCTAAGTCACAGTTAATAGGACAGTATTTACCAAGTCTACTTAATTATGCCCATGAACTAATTGCCACAGTAGCTAAGACATGGTTATAAAAACCTCTTTCTTATATATACAGGATAGAGAAATATCTGTAAAATCCATATCAATGCTCAGGTATGAGTAGAATACTGATACTTACTTTAGGTATCTACAGGCTGCCTCTGCACGTTGACAACCCTCCTCTGAAGCTCCTCTGCATCTCACCAATGCAGGTCATTATAGCAGTGACTAACTTGCACTCCAAAGCAGTATATTCACATCCACTGTCAACGCTCCCTTGCAATCTGGCTCCACACATCGATCATTATGAAATTCCTGGATCTGCATCTCATCCTCTGCTCCAATGCAGCATACATGGTCAACATCTGAGTCATTTCCTCCTCGGTCTAGTTGGGTGCATGAACACATTTCAGCCTCCTTAAAGTAGTCATCATGATCCTGAAGTTGATGAAGTCTGGAAAATACAAACAGAGAAATGCTCACTGGGCTATCACTCCGCTCACAATCAGCAATGGTTTATCACTACATGTATCACAATCAATATTTGAAAGTGGCAGTGATGTCATGTTATCAGATCTTTGAAAGACAATGGGCACGTGCCACATATGGTACAGTTTATCAATAACTATTGAGTGTTTGCAGTGCACTTGGGTGTTTTGGCACATGAAGCCAATTTACATTGATGTGCACAAATGGGATTCCAAAAACTTGAATTTTAATGAACCTCGTTAATTATGTATGCTGCAAGTGGTACACAAAACTGGGTGCACACAAGGTGCACTTTGATTCTGGGATTCAGAGTGAGAAATACATTAGCAATTGGTAGTATTTCTGTTTTGGTGATTAGTAGATCTCTTGAAGTTAGTCATTTTAAAAGGTACATGTTTAAATAAATTGTTTACTCAAAATGATCTTTAACAGCAGTTGCTATAAGCTACTGGAGTGATGTTGTCTTCAACTTTATGCATACAGGTGTTGTTCTTTTTAAATAGTTTATTTCAGTCCCATATGCAGTTGTATAGACAAACTTCCACTGCAAATGTTAACAGTATATAAACGCTGATTTGAAGATTATCCACAATTCTTACTGGTCATTCCTTGCACTCTGTGGTGTAACTATGGAAAACTACGGATTCCAACACTATCTGTATCTAGTATGTGATGTTGATATTTCAGATATTTCTTAATTTATGTCTTTCTCACAAAACTGTTAAAAATATGCTGTTGTTGTTATTATGGATATGTCTTCAATGTTGCTGCTTAACAATGGTATTATCCATACTGCCTGTGGCCTGGATATGGATTGTGAGATTTGCTGATGCTGTCTATAACTTCTTCAGATTATTACTCGCTATAGCATTTCAGTTAGACATATAAGCAGATTCATGTGGCATGATGGTGCTGTCTTTAGACCTCCATGTAGTATACATGTATTGTCATGGGGTTCTTATCCCACTGATGGAATGTAAAGGTGTTGCAAGTTATTTTTATTTTATTAATGTTACATATGAATGCATTGCTGTTTCTTGTAATATTTCACATTAGTATTTATTACATACAGTGTTATACAGATGTTTTCATTGTACAGGAATTAATGCATACTGTTTATATTGATATATGCTGTTCACAGAATGAAATACATGAATGGGCTCAAACATGAATATTATCATGTGCATATCACTGTCTTTCAAATGGACAATCATCCTAGAGGTGACAACATCTTCCTCAAGGAAAATGAAATCATAATTGATGTTCTTCAACAAGATGGAAGGAGACTTCTAGGCAGTTCAGATGATACTGTTTTGAGAAATGAAATGAAATTTGGATGGACCTCACCAAAATGATAAATGCAGTTGGAAGTCACAACTGATCCTGTGAAGCCTGTAGATGCTGCTGCTTGGACACAATCCTTTGTGCAGCCAACAGAGTGACACATTATGAGAGAATGAGGGATGCCACCAGTGCTGGACCATCACTGACCCCCTTGATGATATCATGATATT
This sequence comes from Protopterus annectens, assembly GCF_019279795.1. NCBI lineage: Eukaryota > Metazoa > Chordata > Ceratodontiformes > Protopteridae > Protopterus > Protopterus annectens. The sequence continues at coordinate 928,149,970 of NC_056744.1, forward strand.
TTGGCCTCACTGCATACAGCAAGAGATGAATGATACATCCCTTGTGGTGGGATTAAAGTCGGAGTTCCAGGACAAACTTGTATGTCTTTTTTTCCATTACAGGGCTGTGTATGGAGACAATTACTGCATACTGCTGTAGTATGCATATTCATCTATTGCTGTTTTTGATTTGCAGCAGCAGAGTTGAGCCACACACACACACACACACACACACACACACACACACACATATATACACACACACACACATACACACATACACACAGAATAAGGATGATGATAAGTCTAATGACATGTATTGATACAACTGAGGTGCAGACATTTGGAACACTGTTTGCATTAACATTCACAGGTCTGTGTACTCTGGGACTAAACCAGTGATTGGCAGGTGAGTGTCTCTGTGCTGTTACTGTGAACACTACCTTGTTAGTGCCTCAACCTTATTTCACAGCACTGCTGACTACTGTCATATTGTTCATTACCTCTCATTGTACACTACAGATACATCCAATAGAGGGGCAAGCCATTCATTTTCAAGTGCAGACAGACCAGGTATGTCACAGCAAAATTGGCTGAGCTTTCAACAATGTGTATCAGATGTGATACCTGACATTTATGTCAATATTTGTCAATTCAGGCCCATCTGGTATGCAATTGTAACATCCATCACATGAGTATTAGCAGCCCAATGTTACTGTGTTGTAGATGTGCTGCTGACAATATTCTTTTTGCTAAATACATGACTGATGTTTTTCTCTTTACCTTCCCATTGCAGGATCCACAGTACATCCCACAACCTCTCCACAGCAAGAATCTGACAGTGGTTTGCTATTATGCATGTTTCATACCTGTCATTGCTGTTAATCCTGTAGCTGACCTCCATTGATACTGTGTCAGCCTACATCAATGACCTCAAGTGCACATATGACTGGTATGTGTATGTCAAACATTCTGTATGTTTAGCTGTATTTACTTGGTTAATGGTATAAATGGTGTGATCACTAATTATTTTTCCCCTACACTAGTTGAAGTTCATTCCTGTTCAACATCACCATCTTGTCATGAGTTGTTGCCAGGTGTGTTTTTTATTCATCACATACATCATGTATGTTGGCCATGTAAACAGAGTATACACTTCATTTATGCAGAATCCATGAAATATACATACAGCAGACTGCATGTAAAGTCATTATTATTTGTAACACTGCAGTGAGATATATATACCATATATCTTTGATGATATCCATCCTGTGATGTAGGGATATTGTCCTGAATTTTTGTATCCAGTAGCCCATCCAGCAATCATGATGGTGTTTGTGATGTGTCTCAGCATGGTTGTATGACCCCTGGCACAGATGACCTTGAGTTGTTTGGAGAGTCCATCAATGAATTTGACAGTGATGTTGTAGCAGATGTAGCCTCAGATGTGAAGGTCCACTTGTCTAGCTATTCAGCGGATGCTGCCACAGTGGATGTTGAACAGGGTGAGGCTGTTTTCAAACACACCACAGCTAAGAGCACTGCTGCTGGCAGTTTCACACAACAACCAGGAACAGGGCATTGCAGTAGACATAAGCAAGCAGATGTTGTACATGGCCAGGTGTCAGAGAATGTCTGCCTCCTGCTGCAGGCAAATGAATGGTTTCAGCCATGGCATTGTTCAGACATCCATGCACTTGTCTGTGTCACAGATTGTGTGGCACACCAGCTACATGTCATGCAGGAAGGACAAGAGTGCAGACAGGGTGAGATTATGGTTGCATTGGCCACTCAAAATGAGAGCCTGCTAGTTCTGGCACTATTTGTGGAAACTCTGGCCTCTGCAGTACTGCAGCAGTGTTGTACTACCATCAGAATTTGGCATTCCCTGACTATGCTCAGCAGAATGCAACCTGTGAGAGGCAGGCCACTTGTCCACAGAACCACTACTGGCCATCAAGAATCACTTTCTGTGGAGCAGCCTACACAGAGTTCAACTGCTTACCCATCTACTGTGGTCCCACTGTCACAAAGCCTTCAGCTCCAGTCATGCTCCTTTATCTCAACATGGTGTTGTAACCTCATCCATCTCCTTTGTGGAGCAACCAGGGAAAGATACCTGGCTGGGGCAAATTGGACCATGGTGCAAGACATCAGCAAGGTCACCCTAGAATGTTTTAGAGTGGGTCCAACACTTTAGTACATATAGCTGGCTCATATTATTAAAATACCACTGTACTGTGATTATATTGTGTGTGAAGCTCAGTGTGTACATCTAATGGGTATTTGCCATTAGAAGCAATCTGTGTTGCTGTGGCGGGGCAACACCCGAACATCAAGGTTTAATCTGTGTACTCATGCACATGTAGGTTGTCATGACTCAAGTATTTGGGCCAGACACTGCCATGTTGCCTGGGCCCGCACTTGTGGTCACACCCTACATTGCCTACACCTGTGACTTCTGTCCCCTATGTCCTCCTGCTCTCTTCCAATGCCTCTGGGATGTCCTCTTCAGACAGTTGCAGTTTTTGTGGTAGTTCATTCACACCTGCAGCTGGAAGACTGCCATGTGTTCTGTTTAGCATGTTGTGTAGCATGGTGAGTATTGCAGTGCATCCCCAGATATGTCCAGGCATTTGAACCCAGATTTCAGACACATGCTCTATGGAATTTCTGGTTGTTGCATGTGTTCTATTGTAGTTGTTCTGTGCAAGATTTTTTGGTTGACAGCATAGGGTCATTAGCCATGCCTCAAATGGATAACCACAGTTACCTGTTGTGGGGAATAAAAACACTTTTGGTTGGAATGGATATTGTCGTAAGAGGTATCCTTGACTTGCATCCTAGATATGTTCCATACCTCTCAACCTCTTAGAGCAAGAAATCTGGACAAAGCTATAAATAATGGGGACACAAAGACCCCAAAATAGGGCTGCTTTTTAAATATTGCTCTTACAAACTTAGAAAGTTGTATAAAAATACAGACGGATCTCAATCAGCTAAGGAGTCTGAAGTTAAATAAAACGATGAAAATGTAGAACAGAAACCTCAGACTCTGCCACGTTACAAAAATAATTTATTAGAAGAAAAGACAAACGGTGAGCGCTTTCGCGTATGCTCTGATACGCTTCTTCAGACAATATAAAACTGAAAATAGTCAGCATATTTATAGGGAGGCATAGCTTAATGAGTACAATTTATAATTAATTAATTAGCTGATAATTCAATTAAAATTGAAATAATCACTTTTCTGTGAGAGAATTTAAAACAACACAACAATAAAAGACACTAAATGTAGTGAAACGTATGTTTAAAAAGATCATTTTATGTAGAAAGTTTTTTAAAACAACACAGCTATAAGAGTATTGAATGTAATGAAGCATACTTAATTTTATGTCCATTTAAAGTTTATCTAAGATTCATTTAAATATGTATCATCATCAAGTATAACGTAATATACAATATATAATCCATCTTCATTCGTAGCCTTTCTTACATCAAAAAACTGTCAGGTAATAGTTGTTGATATGTATCATAAATATTATAAATATAAATATTATAGATGTATAAATATTCAGATAATCAAACATTTAAAAACACATTTTAATAATAAATAGATACACATAAAATGAAGTAGATAAATGAATAAATAAGTAAATAAATAAAAATGTAAATAGATGTATAGATCGAGTAGTCATAAATAGACTAATTCAGATGTCAAGAATTTTTTAAAACGACATTCTTATCTGAAACATGCTTGTTTCATTTTATATAGCATATATTATAATATCAAATGTGAATATAAACATTTCATAACCAACATATATAATGTTATTATAACTCATAGATCATAATTCTGATAATTACCCTGAAGCAATGAATTAATAATAAACTATAGTTTAAATAAGTTAGTCAAATAGTCAAAGAGTATATTATAACTTATTGGGAAACCACAATTTTTGATAAAACACTAGGGAAAAAAAACTTAAAAAAAACTAACTTTTTAAACTTAGAAAGTTAATAGAATAACAGATTTTCCTTTTGCTTGAATTTTCTGAAGAGTATGTAGTCTGAAACTCAAATTTCTGTCATTATCTCCTGACTTCAGTCATTAATGACTTGCCAATTATTTGTCAGAAAACCACAATTCTATTGCAAAATGGACCAAAATATGAGGCAAAAATCTGTACATTCTGTGAAAATCTGTATAGTTGAGAGGAATGCTGTGTTCCTGTACTTACCCTGTAGTAGTCTCTTAGGTATTTCACCTTTCTGGAATGCAGCCTTTAGTCCACTTTCCCTCCAAATGACTGCATCATAGACACTTCCTGGGTGTGTTGCCATGTTTGTTATGCTGTCATCTGCTACACGTACAACTTAGTAGTTGATGGATGGCCATTCATTTCTGTTTATGTACTGGTCTTCTTCAGGATGTACTTGTGTCTTGATAGGTATGTCTGTGCAATCTATTGGATCTAGAACATGTGGGACATTTGCAATGTTATAGAAATGGTGCATTACAGTTCTCTGCTCCATGGGGGTGGATGGAAAGTGTATGTTGTCATCCACCTTGCTGCAGATTGTTTCCAGGAATTTTGTCAGGATATAACTGGCAGCTGTCTGTGATACTCCCACAGCATACCCAGCATGCCTCTTGAATGTCCCAGATGCAGGTACACTCAGAGTGAGACACACTGGCTTCCAGGGTGATGGGATTTCTTTGTAGGGTCTGCACAGATGTGTGGGGCACACATTTACAGACAACCTGCACTAGTCTTCTGTCTAGTTGGCATTTGTCAATTATTTCTGGTCTGACAACTAGTTTAGTTGCAGTCTTGCTTTGACTCTAGCTGGCTGCCTTCGAGGACACACAACCACAGCCTCACTTATGGTTTGCATTACTGCAGTCTGTTGTAGTACATTAACAGCAGGTTGCATTGTTATATATTTTTGATGCTTTGCTACAGATTTCACTGTAATCCATAGTATTCACTTGAATTCCTTGGTGTCAGGAAAGAATGCACCAAGGATTTCAGAAACAGAGTTGCCATGGCTGTTTGTTGCATTTGAGTTGTGTTGAGTGCAAGCGATGCATTTTGGAATCAGACAGATGTGCGTGGAATCCCCTCCACACCAGGTGAGCTGAAGTCTTCCTTCAGCATGCTGTGCTGTCCACAAATAGCTTCCACAAACTTTTCAGAATCCAGCCCATAATGTTTATTTTTAAAATAACAAAGATATGTTCAGAAATAAGTACACAATTACTTCTGTCGCACACTCACACACTGAAAATTAAGAAAAAATACAATGCAAACTTTTTACTTCACTGCAGCCGTTTGGAAACAGTAGTTCATTTTTTATTTTTTTTTTAGAAAACATTGTAATTGACTGATGTCTGATTGTAATATATATGTTTTTAATGTATCATTTTTGTCGAATCAACTGCCGCCCTTCCTTAATCTCTGGGTCCCTAAATTCAACTGATTCACCCCATCTGATCCAGTGTTACAGTCTTGGATAAGAAGCTAAGCTATCCCAGTGCAGATTCTTTCTGCTGCCATGCAGAATTATTTAATTTATTTATTTTTTCCTTTCATCCACCCCCCCCATACTTGTAATATGCAAGGCTTCCATCTGCAAAATTCCACAGACATCTCTAGGTGTTTCCCCTGCAGTTCTGATTGATTCTGTACCCCTGGTCTTCACCTTGTATTTACAACACACACCAGAATACTCTCCCCACCCTCAGGGGTAGGCAAACTGACCAAATACTACTTATTTCCTACCTCTGGAGCAGACTTCTCAGTAGCCTAGACCACTAACCAAAATTTGTTTTTTTTATTTTTTTTTTAGAAAACATTGTAATTGACTGATGTCTGATTCAGGTATAGAATAGAGGGCAAGTGTCTCTGCCCCACAAAGCTGGCTATTTACTGAATGTGGTCTACCTGGCAAACTGGGGTCAATGCTCGTCTTTTTACGTAGGCAAGACCACAAGGAAACTTAAAGAATGTTTCATAGAACACAAATCAGACATCAGGAGAGTGAATGATAGGAATGCATTGTGTAGACATATTATGTGTACGAACACTGACTGCATATTTAAGTTTAAGGTTATAGAAATGGTGGATAAAGACATCAGGGAGAGTGATATAAATAATTTACTAGAGAACAAGGAATATAGCTGGATATTGAAATTAGGAGCTGATATTAAACCTGGCCTTAATACTGCTGTGACCATTAAACCTGTGCTGGTTAAGTTGCCAACAAAGTAAACTTTGATGTTTGTGTGATATATATATATATATATATATATATATATATATATATATATATATATATATATATATATATATATAATGTTTTTATATGTTATAGGTGACTGTTGTTTTAAATGACATTCATGTGATGTGCTGGCTGTAGTCACATGATGTGATTTGCTCCTATTTAAACTGAGTTAATACATGTGTTTTATATTCACATTGAGAAAGGGTCTAGACCAGGAAGCTTTGTTGTTTTAATAAAGAAGTTTCTTGATGTTGGGCTTTTTTCTTCAGCATATTTACAGTGAATTCAGAAAGAATTTTAATGAGGACACTTGTGTCAAGATTACTGAATGAGGAGTAATGCATTCAGACACCTGACTGTCACATGTATAGTGGAGAAACGTTGAGACTAGTTATGACTCATTTGGGTGGATTGGATAGGATTTTGCATAAAGATACTCACATTTTCTTGGTCTAGCTATTAGTTATATTATATTTATGTACTCAGAAAAAGGCAGAATTTGTCATAAGGTATGTATGTATGTATGTATGCAGTGCAGTGCTAACAGGATATAAAATAACTTTAAAAAGGTAACTATGACTTTGAGGATGTACCTGACATTCAGATGCTGGCCATAATCAGCTCAAGCTAGTCTTCATTTTTGCAGGGCTTTTCTAAACCAAAAGCATTGCACATAAAAGTAGCAATAACACAGTAACAAAACAATACAATAAGGTAACAAGCTCATAAACGAAGAGTAGTACATAAACCAAAATCATTGCACATAAAAGTAGCAATAACACAGTAACAAAACAATACAATAAGGTAACAAGCTCATAAATGAAGAGTAGTACATAAACCAAAAGCATTGCACATAAAAGTAGCAATAACACAGTAACAAAACAATACAATAAGGTAACAAGCTCATAAACGAAGAGTAGTACATAAACCAAAATCATTGCACATAAAAGTAGCAATGACACAGTAACAAAACAATACAATAAGGTAACAAGCTCATAAACGAAGAGTAGTACATAAACCAAAAGCATTGCACATAAAAGTAGCAATAACACAGTAACAAAACAATACAATAAGGTAACAAGCTCATAAATGAAGAGTAGTACATAAACCAAAAGCATTGCACATAAAAGTAGCAATGACACAGTAACAAAACATTACAATAAAGTAACAAGCTCATAAATGAAGAGTAGTACATAAACCAAAAGCATTGCACATAAAAGTAGCAATGACACAGTAACAAAACATTACAATAAAGTAACAAGCTCATAAATGAAGAGTAGTACATAAACCAAAAGTATTGCACATAAAAGTAGCAATAACACAGTAACAAAACAATACAATAAGGTAACAAGCTCATAAATGAAGAGTAGTACATAAACCAAAAGCATTGCACATAAAAGTAGCAATAACACAGTAACAAAACAAATTGACAATAACAAAGTTCAAATTACAGTCAGGCTTTTATCTTATAAATAGCTGAACAACTGAGTGGAGTGTCTTTTAAGGAAATCTGTTTCTTAAAAGAAACTCAAGTTCCATAGGAATAAAGGTATAAAAGAGGTTAATAAACAATGCCACAATGACATAGCATAATCTCTGTTTTTATGGATGACAAAGAAGACTAATGTGGACCTGTCCCATTCCTCAAAGGTGTCTAACACACATCTGTAAAGTTAACAGGTTATGTTTTCACATATGTCAAGTTACAAACCAATGACTCTCACAAATATTTTGACAAGGCTTGGGCTTTATTTTTTCATCATACTCAAATCACACTGGTTAGGGGCTCACACAGTTCAAACTTAATTTCAAGGACTGCACACCACTATTGCTGTGACAGCTGAAATGCACACTGATATTTAGAAATGAGATGTGCAACACATCATCAGAAACTATAAATGATGGATAACTCAGGGGAACAGGAAAATAATTTTCTTGGGTGGCGAAAGCCAGGGTAAATTTTTTGGCTAGGCTTATATAGGCCCTAGGGCCAATAGCCTAGTACCTACCTATGAACCTATGAACCTATAATAACCCTGAGAAATCTCATTTCCCTCCCCTTAAAACACTTGCGAACTTACAAAGGTCCATTATTTCAACCTGACTTGGAAAGGATCAGTTCAGAAACTAAAAGTAAACAGCAGCAAGCAGATTCCGTACTGTCATTAAGTGTTCCTTTTATTAGGTATGTTTATCAAACTCATCAATACAGCATAAGCAGATTTATTTATATTTTTAATAGGATTAATCCTTTGGTAGTAACCATTTAAAATGGAGACTTAGAGAGAAAGAAATCCAAAAGAAATCTTGAAAAAAAAGACAAATGATATGTAAAAACAAGCCACTAAGTTACTAAATTATATGTAGATTTATAGATAAAGGCACATATACAAGCACAGTCGCGCGCGCGCGCGCACACACACACACACACAATGACAATTTAATGCCTAACAAAATATTAATGGACACATTATTAGAACTGTAAATGTTGAGTGCTATATATTGCAAGGTGGAATTGCAACTGTATGAAAATATCTTGTAGCTCTATATAATACTGATATTTGGTATTGCATGCAATTCGTCTTTGTGCTGTTATTCAAGCAGGCATGAAGACATCCTGCATGTCCACTGCATCTCTGTTTATATGCCAGTGGATTATTCTTGTCTGAAAGTATAGCATTATCCTACCCAGAATATGGGCCAACCTAATTATCACCAAACTGGGAGACTACTACCTATTCTGTGTTCTTACAGTACAGGTAAGTGAAGAGGTTTTCTATTAATTCTAAACCGAACTTTTATAGATTTGGCATACAGACTAATGATGTAGGAGCACAGAGTACCGAATCATGACTCATGCATTCTTCACCACATGCATTTGAGTTCTTCTAAAGTATTGGTGCCCTTGTGTGCAATCTGAGACCTATCCTACTAACTGCCCTTTGACTCTGCCTCTGAGAAGTCAATATAGTGTAAGTTGATCTGCTTCCTTTCTTTCAAGAAGAATTCCACCACCTCTTTCTGTCTTGTCCCCTCCTGCTGAAGTTACTAACTGATCCAGCATTGTCTGGGTAATAGAAAGGCACTGCATGTCTGGAGATACAACAGACCAACACATATTGTCACTTGTCATTGTACTTCCAAATAAAAATCCACTTTTATTCATAAAATACTCTAAAACTACATATAGGATAAGCACTTTCATTCCCATGTGGAAACTTCATTAGATCTGATACACATACATAATGCATCAATACTGGCCAGATTCAAAAAAGCCAACACTACGTGTACATGACTCAAGAACAATCACATTTTTGTGCTTTCTAGTCACTTAGAATGATTACACTAATTGTACATTTAGTCTACACTTTGTGCTAACCTTTATGAATCCTGTTAATATTTAAAGCTGCAAGAATATCAGTAGGAAAACTAAAATTAGGAGGAAGAAGGTATGAGTTATATCTGTGTTGACCATTCATTCAGCACTTTATATGCTTAGTGTACACTTAAAGTAGGCATTATTGAATCCCAGGGATCCAGTGAAGTACTCCTACTGTTTTCTATGGGTAATGCAGACAGGTTTTGCGAATACCACAAAGGAAGATATGAATGGCTTCATCTAGTAAGAAAGATTAAGATAGTGAAATAGAAATGAGATACAGGGTGATATCTTTGATATCAATAAAAGTAGATTCACATTTGCTGAAGCTAGACTATTTGGCATTATCAGAGCAGACAGCCCCCTGCACACTTATGGCAGAAGAGTGTAGTAAATGCCCCATCTGAGTTGGAGATTGTTGGAATAAGGTTCAGTATTAAGCATTTCCATTGGCCAGATTGTTTGAACATTGCTTAACTTAGCTTATATTTAGGCAACAGATCTGCAAAGGACTTGCTCAATTTACAAGAGCTGCTCAATGATTGGTGTGCTCTTTCTGATCTTTGGAGTGAACCCATATGAAATCCAAGGCATCCTTTAAAATCTACAGAAAAAATAAGTATTTTTATTCACTGTACTGCACTTTTAAACTATGTATTACTGAATTGCTGCCTACTTTTAACTGTTTTTAGCCATTTTAACTGTTTTGCCAGTGGTGGCTGGTGACTTCAAATCAAAGGGGAACTGCAGGAGACAGCTGAATGGGTGTGGGTCAATGAGAAGGGGTGCGGCCAACTAGAAATGGAAGGAGCTATGCTCAAAACCACAAAAACTGTAACTTTAATTAAATACGCTGCCCTGGGTGCCAAACCATCATTATGAGAGTCCAATCAAGACAAAATGAAGTGCAGAAGAAAAAAAATATTTCAATGCATTGGCTGCATGACAGCTTACTTAATTTCTAGATGGAAACAAAAAGGTTGTAAGGCATGAAAAAATAAATTGCTTTTTAAATACATTACTGGAATGACAGTTAAAATCAATTATAGGAAAAACAAGCAGCACTCAACTCAAACCACATTTCCTTGCACTGCAGTTCTAATTATAATTTATATTCAGCTTTATAAAAGTACCACATAACATGCTGAAAGTAGCAATATCTGTGATACCCCCACTTGCAAAAATGTTTCTTATCCAAAAAAGACCTGCTGCCTGACAACAACTATCTACTTGTTTCATGGGGAAAACAAGATTAAAGTAAAAAATGAAAAGCAAGCAAGAAACAAGCTCAAGATACATTTCTTAAAGGATTACTGCACAGGTTATGGACCACATACGATAGATTGGCATTCTGTCTAGTTTACAGGTAAAGCCTGCAAAGATGACTGCAAGTCTCCAACAGATGTAATGAGCTTCTTAAAATAATGTAATCCTGTCCTTTATTGCAAATACTGCCATATGCATTTCAATACCCAAGGCTTATATGGTATCTAGTTATGTAAGTATTCTCCGCATGGCTACAACAGAAAGGCTTTCAATATTGGCAATTATTTAATAGTATGCTTATTAAAGCTTACTTGCATCTTACAATCTCAGACAAGCTTACCTGATGGTCATTAAAGCATTGCTACTTAAACACAGAGTAACAGGCACTTTCTGAATAATAATAAGCATAAATCAACAGTATAAAAATATGACAGAAACCAGAACATTGTGCAAAATCAAGGACAGATGAAAAGCCACTGTAGTACTTGTGTCTACCTTGGATAGGGGGATACTCTGCACACTTGCACTGCATAACTGCTCCTTGCCTTGGTTGGACACATCCAAAGTCACTACATGGGGGAGTGGGGTGCAACAAGTATGTCACAATTTGAAATGTCTCTGGCTGACTGTGATGGCCCTGACACATTTGTCATACCTCTCAACTTCAGAGCAAGAAATCTAGGCAAAGCCATACATAGAAGTGGGACAAAGGCCCAAAAAATATGGACAAGTTTTAAATATTGCTCTTATAAACTTAGAAAGATAATAGAATAGTAGGTCTTGCATTAGTATGAATTTTCTGAAGGGTATGAAACTGGAAACTCAAATGTCTGTCATTATTTTCTAACTTCAGATTTGCCACTAATTTCCAGAAAAACACATTTTTTTTTAAAAATGGACCAAAAATATAATATAGCCACACAATGCAGCTATGAACCTGTCAAAGAAGGGACACATTTTTAATATTAGTATTACTAACTTGAGCAGCTGACAAAATAAAAGAATCTACATGCATTTCTGAAATAAAAGTAATCTATAACTCTGATTATTACAGTTATTTATTAATTGTAAACCCTCCATGTTTTCTTCCAAAATTGCCATTTTGCGGAGCAATTATTAGGGGAAGAGCAACTTTTTGAGTCAAAATTGTGGACAATTGAGAGGTTTGGATATGTCTAATTCTATAAAACAATTTATTTGCATGTACCTCTCAACTTGTTAATGCAGTACATCTGGACAAGGCCAAATATATTGGGGGAACATACAAACAGTACTAAAAATTGCTCTTGTATAAACCGAGACAGTTGATAGAATAACAGGTCTTGCTTTAGCATGCATTTTTCTGAAGGTTATGAAGTCTGAAACTCAATGTCTGTCATTGTTTAGTTCATAGGTTAATAGATTCATAGGTTGGTACTAGGCTATCAGCCCTAGGCCTATACAAGCCTAGCCATAACAATTCCCTGGCTATTTCTTCCCACACTATTTACTTCCCTGGACCCCTGTCTTGCAGGGCGACTGATGTGATCCCTGGGGTGAATTTCGTTTCTACCATCCAATCGTCAAAGTTCCTTTTGAAGAGGGCCAAAGAGGCGGTCTGCTTGACATGTATGGACAGTCTATTCCAGAGTCTGGGGAATCTCTAGGTCAGGAACCTATCCCTCCAGCATGTTTTGTTTATTGTGATGACAAGGTTTAGATCCCTGGAGTGTGTGGCTCTGATGGATTGGGATTTCTTTAAGTGTAGCATGTCTAATAGCTCTGGGTTTGACATGGCCTTATATGTTAAGCAGAGATGGCCTCTGAGTAGATGATATGCGACAGAGTATAGCTGGAGTTTTTTAAGGGGGTCAGCGTAGGGCACCTGCTTTAGGCCTGTGATTTTTTTAATGAGGTATTTCTGCGGCCTTTCCAGTTGTTGCAGATGTCTTGAGCGGTACGTACTAAACGGGGCATTGTATTCTATAATGGGTCTAATGAGGGATGAGTACAGTGGGACAATGACCTCCTTTTTTCCTGGATGAAAAGCCCTTAGTGATGAGGTGTGCCACATAGAAGGATTTCCTGACTGTTGTGGCGATGTGGTTATCAAAGGTCAGACCACTGTCCACCTGTGTCCCTAAGTGACTTAATTCCTAAATGATTTGCCAGAAAACCACAACTTTTATGAGGAACAAACCAAAAATAAGAAGCAAAAAATCTATTCATTCTGTGAAAATCTAGACAGTTGAGAGGTACAGTTCAGCCAGGGCTGTCTTTGAGTATTCTGCCCTACCCCCTCACAAAATCATGGTCAAATGGAGCCTCCCCCTGCAGCCATTCCAATGTACCATTACTTGGCTATTTCACCCCATTTGCCATAAACACTAATGTGCATACTGCATTACTTCTATGATGATTTGGACTTCATTTGAAAGTTTTATTTTGCATTTTACAGCACAATCACTAAGACATCTGCTAAACAAAGCGATGCAGTCTCACAATGAAAACAGACTTAGCAATAAAACTTCTCTGCCCTTGAAACTCACATTCATTAAAACAGCATTGAAACCCACATTCAAAGAAAATGCATTTGGCTGGTGGCAGATAAAGATTAACTTTGGGCTATTTTCAAATGATAGGCCCCTTGCACACAAAACATAAATGTATTCTGTGATGCATCTTCCTGATTGTATTAAATTATATTCCTTGTATAATACAGTACAGTTGTTAGAGGTTGTTTTAAATTTATTGTTTTGAACATTTTTCCAGTAAACAATGAAACAAAATGCATGCACCAATAATAACAAAACTCCCCAGTTGAGAACATTTCCGTCATAAAAGTCTACTCAAACTTCTACAATCCACCAGTATCAGTAAATATGCACAATCTCTGCAAAAGTAAAAGTAATCTAATTAAAAAGATCTGTAACTAATGAAGAGGTTGCTGCTAGCAAACAACTTTATATTTCATTGTTTCATTTACAATTAAAGTGCCTGTTGCCCTTGAGGAATAAATTGCCTATACTACATAAAAAAAATAAGCTAGTAATATTGTAATAGGGAATGGATGGCAAATAACGGACGGGTTCATAGTTACTAGGTATCTTCAGCAAAGAGGACATTCTCAAGATGGCAGCATCAACCCTGTTTACAACACAGTACAATATCAGCAATGCATCCACATACTGTGGGAGTAGAACCCACAGCCTTTTGCAGCCAAAGCAAGTGCACTACCTGTTGTGCTATTAACAATGCACACAGATTCTGCATAAGCAGCACTAAACTTCTCTTCCCCTGCAGCTCTCAGCTCCTTGCAAAATCTACTCGAGACTCAGCTGTATCTCTCAACTTTGCAGCACAAGAAATCTGGAAAAAGCCAAAATGTATTGGGGAAGGACAAAAACCCAAAAACCAGGCACAATTTTTAAACATTGCTTGTATAATCTCAGAAAGTTGCTAGAATAAAATGCTGTGTTACCACCATACATTTCACTGCCAAGACCCTGTGCACAACAGTCAGAGTAACATACCACTATGCCAAGTCAGCTATTTTGTGAAAGAGTGGAAAACTGAAACTTATATGGCTACCATTAAGTGAATTCAGTTCTCACCATAGCTGTCAACCTCTTAGCACAAAACACCAGGACAACGCTGTTAATGGGGGAACACAGCCCTCAAACAAATTCAGTGAATTCAGTTCTCACCATAGCTCTCAACCTTAGCAGAAAATCCTGGACAAAGCCAATAATGGGGAATACAGTCCCAAAAATAGGGACAAATTTCAAATATTCATCTTATAATCTTTGAAAATTGCTAGAATAAAAGGTTTTGTGTTACTATGTACTTTCTGAAGAATATGAAGTCTGAAATTCAAATGCCTGTCAGTTTTATTTATTTCACATTTGTTAACCAGGAAAGTCTGACTTGGAACAAAAGCCAATTTTCAGCAGAGGCCCAGGGAGAATTACTGCAGATACATGTCTTTGTAACATGGGAGGACACCAGAACAAACCTGCACAAACACAGGGAGGACATGCAGACTTCATACAGAAGGCACCCCAGCCAAAAATCAAACCAGAGAACCTCTAGCTGTGAGGCAACAATCACTGCACCATCTACTATTTAAAGAATTAAACATTCAGAAACCACAGATTTTACGAGGAACAGAACAGAAAAAATATGAGGCAAAAATCTGCAAAAGTTTCACAAATGGTGGTGGGTAGGGAATTCAAGCTCTTGTTACCTGCACCCAAGGTACAGGGTTCAAGCCTGAGGTATTCTCTAACCACCACCAGCTCTCTAGCCTCCAGAATAAATCAACTGGGGAATTTCACACACCCACACACCTCTGTACCTGCAATAACATCCACAGCTTGCTTCTTCATCCTGAGTCTACACAGCTCCATACCACATAACGATAAAATCCAAAGCTTGCTTCATCATATACCACTACATAACAATAAAATCCACAACTTGCTTCTTTATCCTGAGTCTGCATTCGCGCCAGAATACATACTTCTGGTTTCCTGGCTCTTTATTCCTTCCTGTGAATTCAAGACTGCTGACTCTGCAGTCTGATACCCTTCCAGTCTATGTGGTTAGCACCGCATAGACTTCTGGGGAATCAGCAGTCTGCTGCCTTCTTCCTGAATCGGGACTGGTAAGGCAGCAGTCTGGATTCACTTTCTATGTGTAGTTAGAAGGATTTGTAGGACTGTACCATTGTGGTTCACAGGTGGGGGAGCTGCAGTCCAGTATCATGAGCAGCCACTGTGTTTTGCTGTTTCACACTTTCAACTTTTTGCTGTTTTTCCTGCACTTTGTATTTTCTAGTACATCTGTATTTTATAGCATAGGCTAGATTCAGATTTGTTGAAACTAGACTGTTTGGCATTATCTGAGAACTAAAACCAGCCATCTGACATTAAGAGGGCCCCCTGCACCCTTGTGGTAGAAAAGTGTAGCAGAGGACCCATCTGAGTTGGAGACTGTTGGATTAAGGCTTAGTATGAGCATTTCTACTGGCCAACTTGTTTGAAAATTGCTTAACTTGTTTTAAAAATGGTTCTCATAGTTGCTACTTAAGCCTTGCATTTGCTCAGGTTTGCATCTGTTTTAACACAACTCCACAGAGTCTAGTGACCAGCCGCTGCTCTCCTACCTTCATCTGAGCAATCCAAGGCATCTGTTTGCACATAGCGCACCTTCGCACAGCACCATGCAGTGGAGGTAACCACTGGCAGCTAAAGAAGCAAAAGCTAAAGTAGATTTATCTTCCTTTAGAAGCTGCTTGTGCTTCAGCAGAGGAGTCCATTAAATTGCATTAACACCTCAGCTAGGCTTTCTACAGCATTTGTCACTTTATCTGAAATCTTCTAATTCCTAATAGTCTCGTACACTTGAGAGCCCCAATAGTATAGACCCAGTATTAAGCCTCCAATCAAACCACATCCTTCCTCATTAAAGTAAGCAAATTTACACCTAGTATTATGGATGGTCAGTTCTCCTCCAAGCCTGACTGACATGGGTATCTTGAGGCAGTGTAGCAATTGCCTCATGGTCACTAACAACCCATTACTCCTAAATCACTCAAGCTCAATTTGCGAGATATACATATACACTAAGAATGTGGAATCCTTGCTCTCTCATTCACAGAACAGTGACACTGAATAGGTTGGCAGCCCACATACTACACCTCCTGCACAAACCAGGCTCTCAACACATAAACCATCATATGGGGAGGTACTCACCAGAAATTTACCTAAACACCAGAGACTTCCAAAACACAAGCATGCTACACCTAATACAGTACCTACAGCACTCAATACACATAAAACCACAAGCACAAGTGTCTCACCAAACAATCCTCTAAGGCAAAGCACATCTAAACCAAATTTTTTCGTCATAGGTGACTCACTATAGTGACACGAGTCACATAGATGTTCCACTCACCAGGCTGGACAAGGAGCAGGTACTGTCAGATGACTGTCAGGTGCCAGGATCCACCGGATCATACACATACTAAACTCTCTCCACAACAAGTACCATTATTACTCTGTCATAGTTCATGCTGTTGTGAATGACTTGAGACATACCTCACTGCACTATATGAAGAGAGACATGACTGAGCTCTCTGAATATGTGTCTCAGGCAGGTATGTCCCTAGCCTTGAGCAGCATACTACCTTCACCTAAGATGATACCACAGTACAAACAAAAAATTACTGCCAATTGACACAGTTTCTAGTATCATTCTAAGGGGGTCCAGTACCTGTCAGCCTGGGATGACATGGTAGATAGACCACACTGCTTTGCAACAGATGGTCTTCATGTGTCATGTCTGGGATTTCACTTACTGGCTAAGGCTCTTGCCTCCACCATAGTGAATTTTTAGGCAATGTCACAACAGCAAAATTTCCAACGCAAAAAAAAAAAAAGCAAACTCAAGGTTATGCTGCTAAACACTAGGAGTCTAAACCTAAAACTGCACTCACTGGAAGCAGCCCTCACCTTAGAAAATGCTGACATCTGTAAAAACAAAGGCAGTTTGAGGATAAAGCACCCCCTCAGAGACAAAATAGCAAAAGTATAAGAAACAAACGCAAGAGGTGACACCACGAACTGGACCACAAAAACTTTAATGAGCATAAAAAAACATAAGCGGTTTCACATTCTATGAGGGAACACTTCTTCAGACATTATTAAAACCAACTATTAATGTGTTTAAATACAATTACATAGCCAATAGCATCACTCTATTAATTAACTCTTTCAAATTCACAGTAAACAGTAAACAAATATAGCATTCTGCCAACATCATAGAGCAATGGAGCATGACAAATGTGAAAAATAAAAAACACATATATAAGACATATACAAACTATATGACTCACAAAAACAAGTAAGGCCCAATACGAAATGTAAAAACATATGGCTAAAATCTCAATGCTTTAATGGTCTGTCAAGTAAAAACAGCTTTAGTGAGACCCTACAATTGAGGCCAAACCCATTGTCAGCTTGTAATCTAATGATCCACCTGACCCCTAACTGTTCAGTATGGTTCTTATAGTTCCCCCAATTTGGGACTTCTAGTAGCTAATTCTAAAACAAGAAATTTAAACTTGTGTGAGAGGTCATAGTTGAGAACATGTCGTGCTAAAGCATTCATCTCATCTTCCTTGTTAACTGCATAATTATGCTCTCTCACTCTCTCACATAATGTTCTATTCGTCTTTCCTATATAAAAACAGGAACAGCAAAATTTCCAATTCCAAAAAAAAAAAAGCAAACTCAAGGTTATGCTGCTAAACACTAGGAGTCTAAACCTAAAACTGCACTCACTGGAAGCAGCCCTCACCTTACATGATGGTGACATCTGTGTAGTCACAGAAACTTGGTTTATTGCCATGGAAAGCACCCTGACCATGTTTGGTTATAATGCCTTCTACACAGTCAGACCACAAACTGAAAGTGAAAGAACTAAAGGAGGTGGAGTATCAATATTTATCAAAGATAAATACACCTCTAGATTGGTTAAACAAAAAGATTCCCTTGAACTAATCCAGGTTTAACTGACTGTAGGTAAGACCCCTCCAAGTCACTGACAGTTATACGGCCCCCTCCATGAACCAGGATACCCACACTGGATACTTGGATCTACTTGAAGTGCTCAAGATACAACCAAACACCCTGCTTTTAAGTGACTTTAACTACCCATCCATAGATTGGGTAAATTTTATGTGCACTAACACACTTGCCCAAAGTTCTTGGACTGCATCAGCTCCAGTGCCCTGGACCAGTTTGTTGACACTCCCACAAGGGGCTGAAACATTTTTGCTCTGGTGCTCACTAACATGGGTGATTGTTGCACCATGCCATGTGTGTGGCCCTCCCTAGTGAGGTCTGATTATAAATCAGTCTCATTAGAAGTAACAATAACATCTGACCCATCCTCCCATTAGCAGGAACTAGACTAAAAACCTTCTCCAAAGTCAGTTACAACCTAATACAAGACGACATTAATGGCTTCATAGCCCCTGCCCTCACTGATGGCATGGACACCTATACTGGGATTTACACCAATGCCTTGTGCTCTCACTGATGGCATGGACACCTATACTGGGATTTACACCAATGCCTTGTATAAGCATCTGCACAAATGCATTGACTCAGCTGTACCTGATAACATCAGAAAAAGATCCTTAAGAAAGAACAAGCCTGCCTGGTGGGCATCCACCATTAACAGGTTATGCAATAAGCGAAAGAAGTTGCTGTCCAAGAGCAGGAAGGAATGGTCTCTGAATTGGAAGCATACCCTCCTTGGCTTAAACAAACAAATAAGATACCTCGTAAGGCATCCTAAAGCTAACTATAATCCAAATTAGCCTCCTTCACTAAGGATAACCATAAGGTGTTCTTTAGCTATGTCAGAAACCTTAAAGGAAAACCCCAGATCTGTACAGAACTGTTTTGTTAATCGCACCATGTATACCGAACCCACAGAAACAGCCAACTTGTTAGCTGATAGGTTTAGTGAAAACATCTCCCCCCTGTCCCAGCCACATATCTCCCAAAGCATCCCTACAACCTATCCTCCACCTAGTATCTCCAATGAGCAGGTTGTAAACACTCCCTCCAATGCCAAAAACAGCCTCTATGGGACCTGCTAATATGCTAGACTGCATTCTAAATGGATTAAAACAGGAGCTAGCTGCACCACTGGGTATTCTTTTTAACCATTGTCTAAGCACTGGTTTTGTACCCACTGAATGAAAAACAGCAACCGTCATCCTGTTACATAAAAGAGGTGCCTCCACAGCCCCTGCAAACTATAGACCCATAAAGCCTGACCAGCCTAAATTACAAGTCTATTGAAAGAATCATCATTAGTGCCTGAATATTTGAACTGTATCTTACTGAAATTGGTACACCTTGTTTGCTGTAGCATAGACTAGATCCAGGCCTGCTGAATATAGCTTTGTTTATATGCTTGTTGTTTGTTTGCTTGTTATTTCCCTGGAACGCTAATTCCACCTAATACGCGGCTTTTCAGTGCTTCTGCGGATCACTAGTGATATCTGCATTGCTTACTGTACTTATTTCCTTGTTTCACTTGAAAGAAAGTTACTGTTTGTCGTTTTTGCATTTAAGTTACCTGTAACACATTGCACTTAAGTTATCTGGCACTTGCTCACTAAAGCAATTATATAAGTCAGCACTAAAAATTAAAAGCACTACACCCTCACTCCCCACTGGCCCTGGTTTTCAATTATTAAGGAATTCCCAATATTATTCTAGCATGTCCAAAGGTCAGTTGTCAATCTCCTCTCCGGTCCAGCTGGTGAATATGGGAATTTTGAGGCAATGTTACAACTGCCTCATGTACACAGACAACCCTCTCCTCCTCCCAACAAATTCCAACACATGTGAGAGATGCAATCATATAGCCAAACTGGAGGCCAAGCTCTCTCAACTCAATACTGGCATAACCAGTCAGGAGGAGAAGGAAACCACACTCACTACAATTCCAGTCTCACATAGACCTACCACGACAGCAAACCAAACACATAATCACACAAAACATACTCGTAGGCTCTAAATAAAGATCTGCGAAGCAGCAGAGACCTCCAAAGCAGACACCCAAGCAGCCGCTACCCCAAAACAAAACACATGCAACACATATCTCACAAAGCCAGTGTGCCAAACAGTCACAGCCCTTAAGACTAAACAACACACCTGATACACTTGTAATAGGTGACTCTATCGTCAGGCACACTGACGCCCGCTCACCAGGCTGAACAAGGAGAGGGTCACGGTGAGCAGCCTGTCAGGCGCTAGGATCCGCCACATAACACAAGCACTCAGGTCACTCCAAGGCAAGTACAAATATGACTCAGTCATTGTCCATGCTGGTGTGAATGACCTGAGACGTACCTCCCTGGACTACATGAAAAGAGACATAAAGGAGCTCTCTGAGCATGTAGCCCAGGCCGGTATGACCCTGACCTTGAGTAGCATCTTACCCTCACCAAGAATGATGCCACAATATGAAGACAAGATGATCAATTTCAACAATTGGCTTAAGTACTGGTGTCATTCAAAGGGGATCCAATGCCTGTCAGCTTGGGATGATATGCTCGACAAGCCACGATGCTTCGCTAGGGACGGCTTGCACCTGTCACCCCTGGGCTTTCGGATATTGGCAAAGGCTCTTGCTACCCCCATAGTGCCTTTTTTAGGCAAGGCTCAAAAGACAAACCCACCTCCATAGGTAACACAAGGGATAAGAAACTAAGAGTAATGCTACTCAACGCCAGAAGTCTAAACCTCAAGATGCACGCACTTGAAACTCTCCTTAGCATGGAGAACATCGATATCTGTGCAGTAACAGAAACCTGGTTCAGGGCTCCCGAGAGCACCCCAGCACTACCAGGTTATACCTCATACCATGCTTTTCGGCCCGAAAACTTGGACCGAACCACAAAAGGAGGGGGAGTATCGATATTCATCAAAGATACCCACACCTCCAGGTTGGTGGCAAAGCACGAAGCATCAGAGACTATCCATGTGCAACTAACAGTGGGTAAAACTGCCTTCCAGTTTATAGCCTGCTACAGACCACCCTCCCAAACCCAGGAACCCCACTCGGCCTTCCTGAGAACACTGGAAAATATGAAGGTCTCTCCAAACACCATTATATTGGGAGACTTCAACTACCCAAACATAGACTGGGAGCATTACTCTAGCTCCAACACCCTAGCCCAAAGGTTCCTAGAATTTATAAACTCAAATGCTATGGAACAACTTGTTACCACTCCCACAAGAGGGGAAAACATACTGGACCTGATCATCACCAACATGGGGACTCTATGCTCCAGACCAGAAGTGTATCCCTCACTGGTAAGATCAGACCATAAACTAATCTCACTGGATATTCACATCCCGACCCCACCCCCTGCCCAGAAAACCACAGTGAAAAACTTCTCTAAAGCAAATTTTACACTCCTCAAAACTGAGGTGGAATCCTTCAAATCCCCCGGGCCTGTGGAAAATACGGCCCAGACCGCAGAATCCTTTATAAACGCATTCTATGAACACCTTCAGGAATGCATGGATCATGCGATCCCAAATAAAACCAAGACCCAATCCTCCAAAGGCAGACGTCCTGTCTGGTGGACCCCAGCCATAAACAAACTATACAATAGAGGGAGAAAGCTACTAAATGATAAAGCAAAATCCCAAAAAGGGAAGGCATCACTGATCAGTATTAGCAAAAAACTACGGGCACACATAAAATTGTATAAGGCCAGCTTCGAGAGAAAAATTGTATAGGACACTAAGGATAATCACAAGGCTTTCTTTAGTTATGTTAGGAACCTGGGTGGTAATTCCCAGATATGCTCAGAATTAGTCCAAAATGACAAAAAATACACCGAACCCACAGACATTGCCAACATCATAGCTGACAGGTTCAGCGCAAACTTCTCCCCCCTCTCCCCACCAAAAGGGCAAATATCTATCCCAGCAGAGTGCTGCCCCCCTGACATCTCAGATGCTCAGGTAAGAGCCACCCTCTCCAAAGCAAAAAACACAGCATCAATGGGACCAGATGGTGTCCCGGGCTGCGTCCTACATGAACTCAAAGAAGAGCTAAACCCAAACATAAAACTACTGTTCAATTTCAGCCTTACTGCAGGATATGTGCCCAAAGAGTGGTGTACAGCAACAGTGGTCCCTCTCCATAAAGGTGGTGCCTCAACGGATCCTGGAAACTATCGCCCCATAAGCCTGACTAGCTTGGTCTGCAAAGCTATGGAAAGGATCATCATGGACCTCATAAATAAAGATATTGGGGACCTACAAACACTGGATCCTACCCAGTTCGGCTTTGTTAAGGGCAGATCCTGCCTCTTAAACCTGGTTGATGTCTTTGAAACAGTCACCAAGGCCATTGACGAGGGGAAGGTGGTCCACACAGCCTACCTGGACCTCGCAAAAGCCTTCGATACAATACCCCACTCGGGCATTATAGATAAGCTCACCAGCTTAAATATAAACCCCTATGTCACTAGATGGATTGCAAACTGGCTCAAGGACAGAACCCACATGGTTAGAATTGCTGGAGCCATGTCAGACTCCAAACCAGTTACAAGTGGTGTCCCACAAGGCTCAGTCCTGGGACCTCTCTTGTTCGGTATATATTTCTCGGAGGTACAGGCCAACACGGAAGGACTGTGGCTGACCAAGTTCGCAGATGACTGCAAACTGGGCGCCATAATCAACTCTCCAGCCGACACAAGCATCCTCCAAAAGGGCCTCATAGAAACAGACAACTGGTGCCAGAGCCATGGCCTCAAGCTAAATGCCAAAAGTGTATAGTCATCCCCTTTGGCAAAACAAAGTGCCCACAAATTACCACATAGGTGGAAATCCATTAAGTACAGAAGAAGTAATTAGGGACCTGGGGACCCAAGTTGATAGTAATCTCTCATTTGACAACCACGTGGCCAAAGTGGTTAGAAAAACATTTTATATAGCCCACCTAATCATGAAGGGATTCACATCTAGATTAGGGGAGGTCATCGTGCCTCTTTACTCATCCCTCATCAGGCCCATAATTGAGTACAATGCCCCTTTTGGGATGTACCTTACCAGACACCTGCAGCAACTGGAAAGACCCCAAAAGTACCTCACCAAGAGGATCAAAGGGCTCAAACAGATGCCATATGCTGCCCGGTTAAAGAAACTCCAGCTCTACTCAGTGGCATACCGCCTGTTCAGAGGCGATCTGTGCCTGACGTATAAAGCCATGTCCAACCTGGAATTAATGGACATGCTGCACCTCAGAAAATCCACATCCCATCAAGCTACGCGCTCGAGAGACTTGAACCTCAGCACTGAAATAAATAGGACATGCTGGAGGGACAGATTCATAACCCAGAGGCTCCCTTCACTCTGGAATAAAATCCCAGTCCAGGTTAGGCAGAGTCCCTCATTGACTCTCTTCAAGAGGAATCTTGATGAGTGGATGGGAGATCATAGGTTTACCCCGGGTATCACTTCTGTGTCACTGTTAGACAGAGGCACAGTATACTAACCTCGAAAAAGGGCATAGCAAAATAAATTTAAAATGGGTGGCGAAAGCCAAACACATTCTGGCTAGGCTTATAAATGCCCTAGGGCAGATAGCCTAGTATGAACCTATGAACCTATGAACCTATGAACCTTATCAACAAAGATATAGAAGACCTCCAAATGTTTAACCCAACCCAGTTTGGCTTTGTTATTCCCCACTGAGGCATCATTGATAAACTCAGCCAGCTGGAGATTAACCTGTATGTTGTCAGGTGGGTTGCAAACTGGCTCACAGATAGAATGCACACAGTCAAAACTGGTGACTTTATCTCCACCAGCAGACCTGTAACCAGTGATGTTCCACAAGGATCTGTGCTGGGGCCCCTATTGTTAGGAATCTACTTCTCAGATGTACAGGCTAAAACTAAAGGCCTATGGCTGACAAAGTTTGCTGATGATGATTGCAAACTGAGTGAAGTCATCGAGTCCCAAAAGATGTCAACATCTTACAAGAGGGACTTACACAGATAAACAATGGGTGCTAAAGACATGGGCTAAAACCCAATGCAAAAAAATGCATTATCATTCCCTTTGTCAAAGCAACATCTCTGCAGATTACCACATTAATAATGACACCCTAAGCAAGCAGTCAGTAGTGAGAGATTTGGGAACACAGGTAGACAACAACCTTTCCTTTGACCACCAGGTCTCCACAGTAGTAAGAAAGGCTTTCTACATTGCCCACATCATAAGTAAGGGAATTTCATCCAGAACAAAAGATGTTATAACCCCCCTGTACTCCTCACTTATGAGGCCAATAATAGACTACAATGCTACCTTTGGTATGTACCGTACCAGGCACCTGCATCAACTGGAAAGATCTCAGAGGTTTCTTACAAAGAAAGTTCAAGGTCTTCAGCATATGTCATATGCTGACAGACTGAAATCACTGTCACTATTCTCTGTGTCTTACAGACTGCTCACAGGTGACCTCTGCCTTGCATATACAGCAATCTCAGATCCTGCTCTAATGGAAATGCTGCACATTCATAAATCAAAGGGTATAAGATGCACTCACTCTAGGAAACTCAACCTAGCATATGACATCAACAGGACTGGCTGGAGACACAGATGTGTCTCACAGTGGTTACCTCTCCTATGGAACAAACTTTCATTTCAGGTGAAGCAGAGCCCCTCGCTGACCTTATTTAACCATAATTTAGATGACTGGATGGGAAACCACAAATTCACCCCGGGAGATTCACCTGTGTCCCTTTTGGACAGGGCAATAGTTGCTGACTTAATACGAATATTCTTGGGAACAGGGGTTGTACTTGGCTAGGCTTGTAAGGGCCCTAGAAACATTAGCCTAGTGACATCCTATGATCCTATGAAACATCTGAATATGACTGATACAGACTTACATTAGGATTCTGTTCACCTGGGCATGCCTCCAGTTATATTTCACAATGGTACCATCTTCAGTTTGCACCACATAGGACTGCAGTTAATCATTTTTTGGATTGCAACACTAGGTGTCTCCCTGGTAAAACACAGTACAAGCACTTGCTTTGTGAATATATGTCCATTGTGGTCATAAGCTAATTTATTTTATATAGTCATTGCCCTGCTTTAGAAATAAATTACCAGAATTATTGCTCTTAAAAGCAGATTACAATACTAGACTGCATTATATTATGTTACACATGACAGCAGAAGCTGACCCTATCTTACTTAGCCTTTAAGAGCATTTCATATTCTACTTCCCCTCAATCCTTTCTTACCTTCTTACCATTTTCATCTGTCTCATTCTGTTATAAATACCACTGTGAATTCTCTTTCCACCATTCAGTCCAGTTGCACATTACATCTGACTATAAAGTTCTCTTTGAGGAAGCTCTTCCGGACTCTGTGGAAGTAGTTAGTCACTGCAGTCTGCTACTTATGTTCCCTCCTTCTGTCTCTGTCCTGTTCGTGATTACCTCTTTATGTCTCCTTCTTTTTTCTTCTGTTTGCACTCTTCTGGGGAATTTCTCTGATTAGTGTGCAGACCTTGAAGTGGTTACCTTGGATGTCATCACTCTGCCCAACTGCACATTAGAATGCTAGGAGTTCTTTTTGTCTGCATTGATACTTGACATCACTGCTCATGGAGATGACTGAAATTATTATTTTATTGTTTTATTTATTTGTTAATTTATTTTTATATGGATATCTGAATACTATACTGCATGGTGAAGGAAGTTGCTGCATTCTGATTTTTGGGAAGAACTATTTCAGAAAATAAAGGTGTAAAGCCCCTGATGTTTCTGTACTTTAGGAAATGTTATGAATTGATGAGTGATTATTATTTTTATATCTAAGCAGCATTAGCAACTCAACAGGTAACACACTTATCTTTGGTGCTGGAAGATCAGGAGGTTGTGAGTTTTATTTATACCCCAGACGATTGCATTAATTTCCTATTACTGATAATGAAGTACAGCATTAGGGGTCATGTACTCCTGAGTGTGTTATCCTTTGTATGAGACATTAAACCAAAGTCCCATCTGCATGAGTTGGTGGTAACTCTGGTGAAAGAAAAGGTCACATGACACGTCAGTTTTGAGCTTTTTTACTGGTTAATTGGGTAGTTTGTTTAAATCAGTTTGCTTGTTTTTGATTGTTATATTTAAAAAACTGCACTTTATTCATCTGCTTTTACTGTATTTGTGTTTCTTCCTACTTTATTACTTTATTTTGCTTTTGCTGCTTGTTCTTAAAAGCACTTAATTGCATTTATTCTGCTGCCTTTATTACTGCTTGTTAGTAGCCTGATTAAATTGTAACTGTTATTCTAAGTGTTTGGCTGAAGCACTTGGGCTTCAGACCAGTTGTTTTACATTAACAAGATTTGTGGTCTGCACTGTTGTGGCAGGACAGGTAGCTTACATCCTTCTAAGTTGGGAGTTGCTGATTGAAGGCTTAGTGTCTGTTATTCTAAAAGTCTATAAGTTCTGGTTTAAGCACTTAGGCTTCTGACCAGTTATTTTACATTAAAAAGGTGTGGTCTGCACTCTTGTGGGAGGAGAGGGTAGATTCTGCCCTTCTGAGCTGGGAGTTTCTGGTTAAAGGCTTATTGTGCCTGCTTATTTGAACTGTTTCTTTCTGAAATTGATACGCCTTGTTTGCTGTAGCATAGACTAAATTCAGACCTGCTGAATCTAGCTTTGTTTGTATAACTTGAGCACTAATCCAGACCATCTTTTTTTGGAGAAGGTTCCCCTGCACCCTAGTGGCAGGAGTGTGCAGTTAGAACTTGTCTGATCAAAGACTGCTGGAACGGGGCTCAGTTTTTAGCTTTTTATTGGTTAATTGGTTAATTTGTTTAAATCAGTTTGCTCATTTGCTACTGTTATATATAAAAAAAAAAAAATATATATATATATATATATATATATATATATATATATATATATATATATATATATATATGTATATATATATATATATATATATATATATATATATATATATATATATATATATGTATGTATATATATATATATATATATATATATATATATATACACTTTATGCATCACTAAAATCTGTTTCTTTGAGCTCACCACTTGTTCAGAACTCGTAAGCACTAAATAAGTTACAAATTACTACAGCACTCAGCTTTCCTCACTTGTCTAGAGGAAAACAGTTTTTGGTACTTAATAAATAAGCACCTATCCAGGCATGTCTAAGGGTCAGCTCCTGGTGTTTTCTCCTGTCTACCTGATGAATCTAGGGATCTTGGGGCAATGTAGAAATTGCCTCATGTACACAGACAACCCTCTCCTCCTACCACCCAACACTACAACCTGTGAGAGATGCACTTATATAGCCAAACTGGAAGCAAAGCTCTTGTCACCCAAGACTTGACTAGACAGTCAAGATGAGAAGGTAAACACTTGCACCACACCACACTCATCACATAGTCCCTCAAAACCTACACCACTAAAACATACACATAGAAACACAAAACACACACCTACATTCGCGGAGGCTCTCAATAAAAATCTGCTCAAGCAACAGAAACCTTCAAAGCTAGAAATGCAAGCAACCTCCACCCCTCAATACAACCCAAATGACACATAGCCCATAAATTCAGTGTGCCACTCAACAATAGCCCATAAGGCATAACACCATATCCAACACTCTAGTCATAGACACTGATGTTCCACTCAACAGGCTAAACAAAGAAAAAGTTACTGTCAGATGCCTGTCGGGTGCTAGGAACAACCACATAATGCTCGCACTCAGGTCACTCCACAACAAATACAAATATAACTCTGTCATTGTCCATGTTGGTGTGAATGACCTGAGACATACCTCCCTGGACCAATATTTTGTTTTATGGGGTCATCAACTTGATTGTGGGCATTTTTTGACTACCTGTTTACTCTTTTTGAAGGAGGGTCCATCAAGGAATACGAGGAAGGATTGTTTGAAGCAGGGGGACACTATTCTCCCAATATAAACGTATTTATGTTTATGTGTATGGTGTTTTTGTATAATGACCAATTTTCAGGTTACGACAGATAATTTTGTGGATAATTTTGCCTGTAATTTGGATTTTTGTTAATGGAATGGGTATAACTATGCTCACAGTCATTTTCTATGAGGCTTGACATGAACACTGATGTTTTAATTTTATTTACTGCCTAGATGAGCTATTAGGAAAGGTTTTCCATATTGTTATTGAATGTTTATCTAAAATATTTTTGGGAAGGGAATCCCCACTATTATCTTGAACTATATACAGGTTTATTTTCTGATAGATGAGAGGCACGGTTCGATTTAGGTCCATAACTGATTAGCTTGCTTACACATATACAAGCTTGTGTGTTGCTTTTCTGCTCAAAATAGGATTCTCTTATAAATAAGATTTTGGGGGCCGTAATATTAATAATTATCAGTGGATTGATTGGCCTGATTTTGAGGTATACTGAATTACCCACTGGATACACTTTCTGGAGTAAAATTCTGAGGGGCGGATGTAAGACATAAGGGCTGTTCAATATTTTTATGTCTGACTGGAAACCAACAGGCCAAGTGGTTTGGAACCAAATTGCGATTTGGTGGGGATGAATGCCGCAGATTAA
The DNA here is from genome assembly GCF_019279795.1 of Protopterus annectens. Lineage (NCBI taxonomy): Eukaryota > Metazoa > Chordata > Ceratodontiformes > Protopteridae > Protopterus > Protopterus annectens. The sequence continues at coordinate 928,179,072 of NC_056744.1, forward strand.
GGTGGATGTAGCATTTCCTAATTGACTTGAGTATTTGTATTAATTTTAGTGGCACTATGAATATATGAATGGGTTCTGGTCACATTATTGTGGATACTGTACTATACAAGGTATAGAATTACAGTGTTTGGAATATATTGGCAAGGGCTATTATGGTTCACCTATTTGACGAATCTGCTATTTAAATGTGCACAATAACTAAGCGGCTGGTATCAGTACTGGTTTAAACAGATACCATTCATTCTATGAATGCTATATGGGTGCAGCATTGCCAAATTAATGGGTATGGTTTGAATCTTTTGGCAAGGGCTATTATGGTCCATATCTAATGGAAGGATTAAGGATTTGTGTTTGAATGGACTGATATGAAGAGGCGGCCACCCTTATATTTGGATTCTTACATATTGGCTTGTTGGTATACTGGTCAGTGTTGATATAACCAATAAAAGAAGGGTTTATTGTTAAGGCACAGTTCAAATTGTCCTTTCTCCGCCAACCAGCTTTAATTGGAAGTTTTATTACCTAATGTGGGTGTTTAGCCATATTTAGTTTGTTATATCTGATTGTGTACCTACGGAGTATGGACTTAAAATACTAACAGGACTATCCGCTGATAGGGAAGATCTGGGGGTGTTTGGTGTTTGTATTAGTAACCAAGGGGATATCAGAACCACTGTTGAAGGACCGCAGAATGCCTGTGAGGCTTTATTCTTAAAATTGAACAAATGCATGATATCTTTGAGATCCAATGTTTGGCACTCCAGGCTCTTCAAAGTGTATTTGGCAAAAGGCATCCCACCAAGAGAACTGAGAGTAAGGACACAACCACTTGTTAATAAGATAGATGCAGAATTGGCTAAGCAGTGGGCTACTATACAACAACAAACATCTATGGCTTTTGTGGAAGCATCCAATTATCATGATAGAACTATAGACAGGGACATTGAGGATATAACTAAGTTATGTGAGGAAACAAAAATCTTTGAGGGACAACCTTTTTATAATAAGGGTCTTAGCAAACTTAGCAAAGACCTACTCACCTTGGAACAACAGTTACATGAGAGAAAAGTCCTCAAATTTCAACGTGACAAAACTGATTATGAACGGGGAAACCCATTCAGTTACAATAAACATGTTTGTTTTGAGGAAGGGAATACTAGGGTCACCAAAAGGAAATGTCCCAGATCTATTCTTAAAAAATGCCTGGCTGGTACTGAGACATCAACAGATGATACCTCATCAGCCACGGACTTGGGCATACAGCAGGTTTCAGATTCACCCACCCCAAAAAGTAGCAACACCACAGCCCCTTTAGGCCCTACTATAAAAGAGCAGGGAGAAAACATTCAAAAAATAGACAACATGGAGGGGTTGTTGAAATTACTGATTCAGGAGTGAATGTATGTAACAATGTTTTAAATATCTCTAATGCCACACTGTCTCAAACACAAATAAGTCTACTTAATAAAGGCTTACATTTCATTCCTGTTTTTTTTCATTTCTGAAGATCACTTAGCTCAAGATTTATTAGCATTTTGCAGACTCTTGAATTTAGGATTGTACTTTCAAGGATCTACTGATGGTGACTCTGATAGAGTTTGCACTTATCACAAGTCACAATTTGTACCACCCATACACCATAATGTTCAATTGTTTCAAACAAGTGTATTGAAAGATTTGCATTTCTATTCTAGGGAGTTGAGTTATAAGGCTAACAATCTCTCAAAGGTTGAACTAGAGGCCTTACATGATTTAGAGAATAACAAAGATTTAGTTATTCTCTCTGCTGATAAAGGTGGGGCAGTTGTGGTCATGAACTGGGCTCAATGTGATACTGAGGCAGCAAAACAACTTAGAGATGGACAACATTATGTGAAGATGCCTTTGGATCCAACATTTAGATACAAAAAACAGATTGATGATGTCTTGCTATCCGCTAGGCAGGAGGGAATTATCTCTGACTCTACTTTGTATCATCTCAAAGTATCGAACCTTATGAATAAATATATTTATTTTTTACCTAAGATTCATAAGGACCCCTGTAACCCACCTGGCAGACTGATTGTATCGGGTAGAGGTTCACTCACTGAGCCACTGTCACAATTCCACACCAAATTTCTGCAGCCACTACTAAAATGGGTCCGTGCAAGAATCAAGGACACTACTGAATTTCTTCAGATCATTTCCGAAACTCAATTGGAACAAGGGTGGCTATTATGTGCACTAAATGTCTGTGCATTATACAACAATATATCACATGAGGCTGGTCTGGAAGTCATAGAGTACTGGCTATACAAATTGGACCTCTACCAACCTGGTTTCAACACCTTTATAATATGCCTCACTGAACATGTCCTTACCAAAAATGTCTTTTTTACCAGGAACAATGCTATTGGTAAATTAAAGGAACAGCTATGGGGGCTTCCTTTGCTCCCATATATGCAGACCTCTTCATGGCTTATGTCGAGGAACATTTGATCTATGATAAGGCACATAACATCTACTGGTGGAAATGGATATTTGGAGGAGGTTTTTTGGATGATTGCTGGATGGTATGGAAATCGGATGTGGACTACTTGTTGGAATATGTTGGCTATCTTAATGAAAACAAATGGAGCCTGCAATTTACAGTGATTCATAGTTTTGAACAAATAACATATCTTGATGTTCTAGTTACCAGAAATGCTGATCACACCTTACGAACCGAGGTATTTCACAAATATCCACAGTACAATTCCCTTCTCCATGCATCCAGCTATCATCCATCTCATATAGCTAGGAATATCCCCAAGTCATAATTCATAAGAATGAGATGAATTTACTCAGGGGAATCTAATTATGAATACTTTAAGAAAGATCTTACTAGGAGATTTCGTGAAAGAGGTTATAAAATGGGACATGTTCTGACGGCCAGTATTTGGGCTACTGCACTAAACAGAGGCAACCTTTTGAAATATAAAGAGAAACAAGTGACTAATAATTCTGAAATCAGGTTGGTTACTACATATGGAAGGAACACAGACACACTCATGAATAGTGTATGGAGGCACTGGGACATCTTGTTGGCAGATCATAACTTATCTCAATTTTGTCAGGTGAAATGCCGATTATCTTTTCGTAGAGGCAGAAATCTGGGCTACAAATTTAAGTCACTACAAACGAGGAGCCAGATGTTCAGGTCACACTGGTGTACAAACTACTTTATTGGGGGATACTCTTACGGGGTGTTCTCCCTGTGGTCATTGTAGTCACTGCAATAGAATTATAAAGTCTGAACAGTTCACGAGTCAGAACTCAGAAAATTTCTTTGATGTCACATTTTTTGCTAACTGCAGTAGCAATTGGATAATTTATTTGGCTACATGTGGTTGCTCAGCATTCTTTGTGGGTCAGACTTCGAGACCACTGAGAATAAGGGTATCTGAACACATTAGTGACATGAGGATAAAGAAGCCCACTAGTGCACTATATAAACACTCCTTAGTACATTCTACAGCCTCCTTTAGGTTAATGTTAATAGATGAAATTGAGGGCAACAGATTAAATAAAGCAGTATGGCACAATATTCTTGATGCCAAAGAAAAGAAGTGGATAATTAAATTGGATGGACTTTTTCCACCAGGTCTTAATGAGCATCTATAATTTGACCAATCAGTATGTCTTTTGTGGTTGATGTCATGCATAAAAGGGATTTGTTTTTTGCATTTATTAACACTGAGGAAGGCTATGTAACTATATTAGCTGAAACCAGTCTGTTTTTTTCCTTTTTCTATGCCTGACGTAATAAATATTGTATTTGTTCAGCGTCACAGTTTGCTGGCTTACCTTGCTGTTCTTCTATTTGATATTCAGGCCGTGCTATTGCTGTACATGCAGGGGCTTGCTTTTTTCTGCTACATGAAAAGAGACATGGAGGAGTTCTCCGATCTTGTAGCCCAGGCAGGTATGACCCTAGCCCTGAGTAGCATCCTGCCATCACACAGAATGATACCTCAGTACAAGGACAAAATGACTGACTTCAACAATTGGCTAAGCTTCTGGTGTCATTCTAAAGGGATCCAGTATCTGTCTGCCTGGGATGACATGATCGACAGACCACGATGCTTTGCCAGAGATGGCCTGCATCTGTCACCCTTGGGATTCCATATACTGGCTAAGGCTCTTGACACCCCTATAGTGCCTTTTTTAGGCAAGGTTCAAATGACAAATTCACCACCTTAACAGGTACAAGCAAGCAATATCGGACAGTAATGCTACTCAATGCTAGAAGTCTAAACCTCAAAATGCATTCACTTAAAATGGAGAACATCGACATCTGTGCAGTGACAGAGACCTGGTTCAAGGCTCCAGAGGGTACCCCTGCATTACCAGGCTATAATTCATACCACACCTTTCAGCCACCTAACCTGGACCGAAACATTAAAGGCGGAGGCGTGTCCATATTCATTAAGGATATCCACACCTCCAGGCTAGTTGCTCAGCATAATGCATCCGAGATTATCCAAGTGCAACTAATTCTGGGCAAGATCCCCCACCATGCCCCAGGATTCCCACTCCTCATTTCTTGATACACTGGAAAATATTAGGGTACAACCCAACACCCTAATAATGGGCGATTTTAACTACCCTACCATTAACTTGGAAAACTACTCATGTACCAACTCTTTCTTCAATGTTTTTTGGAATTCATAAATTCCAATGCCTTGGATCAACTTATCCACACTCGCACCAGGGGAAGCAATATCCTAGACCTGGTCATTACCAACATGGGCGACCGGTGTTCCACACCACAGGTCAATTCCTCTTCGGTCAGATCCGACCACAAGCTAATCACCCTAGACATCCACATCCCACCCCCCATTAGAGAAACCACCATAAAAATTTCTCTAAAGCCAACTTCACGCTTCTTAAGACAGAAGTGGCAAACTTCACGACACCCATGCAGACGAACAATAGAGGTATGACTGCTGATTCCTACACAAATGCACTTAATAAGCACTTACACAAGTGCATGAATCATGCTATCCCTAACAGAACCAAGATGCTATCCTCCAAAAAAAGGATGCCAATCTGGTGGTCCCCTACCATAAACAAACTCTACAACAGAAGAAAGAAACTGTTGCAAAAAAAGAGTAAAATCCCATGATTGGAGGAACTCTTTGGTCAGCCTCAGTAAGAAGCTGAGATCCCTCATAAAATCCTTCAAAGCTAGTTACGAAAACAAAATCACCACTGATTCTAAAGATAACCACAAAGCATTCTATAGCTATGTCAAGAATCTCAATGGCAACACTCAGATCTGCTCTGAGTTACAGCACAATGGCACTAAATATACAGAACCAACTGATATTGCCAACATCCTGGCAGATAGGTTCAGTGCTAACTTTACCCCCCGTCACCCCTAAAGGATCCATGTCTATACCAGAAGAATGCAAGGTTCCTGTTATCATGGATGCACAGGTAAAAACCACACTCTCCAAAGCCAAGAACACAGCATCCATGGGACCTGACAATATCCCACTCTGCATTCTACATGAACTGCAGAATGAACTGGCACCCTACCTAAGCACCATGTTCAGTCATAGCCTCACCTCAGGCTTTGTGCCCACTGAATGGCACACAGCAACGGTTATTCCACTCCACAAAGGGGGAGCCACCATGGACCCTGGGAACTACCACCCCATTAGCTTAATGAGCATGGTCTGCAAGGCCATGGAATGTATCATCATGGATCTTATACATAAAGACATTGGTAATCTCCAAACTCTGGACCCCATCCAGTTCAGGTTTGTAAAAGGCAGATCCTGTCTCCTAAACCTGATAGACTTCTTTGAAGCAGTCACCAAAGCCGCAGATGAGGGTAAGGTGGTTCACACAGCCTATCTAGATCTCGCCAAGGCTTTTGACACCATCCCCCACTCTGGAATTATAGATAAACTCACTAAACTAGGTATAAATCCCTATACCACGAGATGGGTTGCCAAGTGGCTCACTGACAGAATCCACGCTGTGAAAGTAGCAGACTCCAAATCTGACTTCAGACCAGTGACAAGTGGAGTACCACAAGGTTCAGTCCTGGGTCCTCTCCTGTTTGGTATCTACTTTTCTGAAGTGCAGGCTAACACAGAAGGTCTTTGGCCAATGAAGTTCGCAGATGACTGCAAACTAGGAGCCATAATCAAAACTCCTAATGATGTGGACATCCTACAAAAGTGTCTCACTGAGACAGATGCCTGGTATCAAAGCCATGGTCTCAAGCTCAATGCCAAAAAGTGCATTGTCATCCTCTTTGCTAAAAACTCTGTACCCATGAGCTACCACATAGGTGGTAGTCTACTTAACACCAAAAGTGTGATAAGAGACCTTGGGACACAGGTGGACAGTAGTCTCTCCTTTGATAATCACATCGCTACAGTAGTCAGGAAATCCTTCTACGTGGCACACCTCATCACAAAAGGTTTCTCATCCAGGAAAAAAGAGGTCATTGTTCCCCTCTACTCATCACTCATTAGAACCATTATAGAGTATAACGCCCCTTTTGGTATGTTCCTCACAAGACATCTACAACAACTGGAAAGGCCACAGAAATACCTCACAAAGAGAATTACTGGCCTCAAACAGATGCCCTATGCAGACCGTCTCAAAAAACTCCAGCTTTATTCCATCGCATATCACCTACTCAGAGGTGATCTCTGCCTAACATACAAAGCTATGTCAAACCCAGAGTTGTTGGACATGCTCCACTTAAAGAAATCCCAATTCCTCCATGTTACATGCTCTAGGGACCTAAACCTTGTCACTACAATAAACAGAACATGCTGGAGGGATAGATTCCTGTCCCAGAGACTTCCCATACTCTGGAACAAACTACCTATCTATATCAAACAAAGCTCCTCATAGGTAGGTAGGTACTAGGCTATCAGCCCTGGGGCCTATACAAGCCCAGCCAAAAAGATACCCTAGCTTTTGCCACCCAAGAAAATTATTTTCCTGTGCCACTGACGAGCAGAGCCACAGAGGTGATCCCCGGGGTGAATTTCCTATTAGCACTCTTCAAGAAAAATCTGGATGATTGGATGGGAAATATGAAATTCACCCTGGGGATCACTTCTGTGTCTCTGCTTGACAGGAGCACAGCAAAATAATTTTCTTGGGTGGCAAAAGCCAGGGTACCTTTTTGGCTAGGCTTATATAGGCCCTAGGGCCAATAGCCTAGTACTTACCTATGAACCCATGAACCTATGAAAAATAGTGGAACATGTTTTCTAGAGCAATAGTCTAATTTCTCCTAGTCAGTATAAATCCCACCTCATGTGTCCCCTGAAATAGGCTGCTGGCTTAGTGTGATTAATTCATTGCTTCAAATAAGAGTATAGTCATCAGAAAATCAGAGTTCCTATATATTCTGAAATATATTACTCATCTTTGCAAGAGACTTCCATGTACTCCTAAAACAAGAATATTTGTCAGTGTTTTTAAAGTCTAATTTCTGAAGTCCTGTTAGAAATGCATGCCTAAAACTAATAGAGCAAGGTGACATCTAAAAACTGACATGATTTGGTAAGCAAAAGTGAAAAGTTCAGCAAAGGATATACAGAGGAAGATTTTCAAGAGTCATTAACAGGAAGTTATAAAAAGCATAAAATTGTCCGTGTTTACATTATTAATGCAAAATGGAGTGAGATACTGTCATGTTTGAAGTGGTATATGCAAACACTGGTTGTTACTAAAAAATAACATTAAAACATGATGGATATTGTAAAGATATTCCAAGATAATTTTTTTGATTGGTAAAGTATTTATGAATATTAGCTATATTTTTATAACTGCGGTAGTTTAGTAAAATCTGTTTGACCTACAGGTAAAAAATTATTAATGGACACATTATTGTATTGGAACTGTGATTGCTGACAAATCTTCTATAAAACTTTAAAGTACAAAATGTTGCAACTGATGCTTGTCATGCAGCACAAATAGTTTTGTAGATTGATATTGTTTTGAAACTTTCTGAACATATTACATGCATAATTTGCAATATCAAAAAACAACAGTATGTTGCAGCCACCCATCATACATATGTCTAAAGCTGTCAAAACAGGTGAACAATTCTCCCACTGACATCTTGGATTTAACATGCACATTTACAGAGATATAATCTTGGGTTTAATATAACACTAGTAATTTCTGATATATGAAATAGCAGTTTTTCTTTCTTAAATCTTCAATATAAAATCACCATCTACAGAGAGACCTTTGATTCTAACACCAGGTACAGCCCAGTGTCTACTGAAGACATTTTATATTTTACATATTTGTAACTCAGATCATTTACTGTGTGATTTCAGTAGGGGAGTTTAGAGAAAAGCTTACAGGAAGCAAGCAGTTTCCTGGCTTTGAAGACCACAGAAAGCAAGGGGATTAATTAACCTCCTGCTGTTCAGGACTGAATGAGCTCAATCTGGTTGACAAAAAGCTAATAAATAAATAATAAATAAATACAATTCTTCCTGTCCATAGATGGTAGGAGAACAGGTGATTGATTCTGAATGCTAGACAAGGGGGCAAGATTTTTTTTTTGTCAATGGTAGTGTACGTTACTGAGTCAGATGATCCTATATTAGTTTTTTAAAGACATTGTGTTTCTCCTCTAAATAAGAAACCTTGCATTCATACAGGAAAACCCAATTAAAAAAAGGAATGTGCTTACAGGCTACAGTACCTGAGAGCACTGTCATTGACATGCACTACTATTACTAAGACTATCATTCTAACATTGAGGATTATTTTGGAGTGAAAAATATACCCATATTGATACAAGGAATTCCTTAGAGGTAAAACTATGTCATAACTCCACCATTATACTAACTGAGAATAGTGTGGTAGGCATGCATTAGTGTTACTGAATGGACTTATGCTATTATATTTGATCAAAAAAGATGGGCTTAAAACAGTGGAAATACTAACAATTCTACAATATCAAAGAGCACTGCTATTGCTGAGTGAATTTTTATATTTGTTTTGTGAAAGGAGAGTGGTGGCTCTGTTTGAGATACAGAACATGTCAGAGAAAAAATAATATCACTAACCTGTCAGGCAACAAAGTGGCAGATATGGACTAATAATAACAAGACCACCATTCTACCATAAGGGATTTATTTGTTAGTTGAAATGACACTTAATCCTTGTCCCACAGAAAAACATCCTAATAACATTAATGAAGATATGTAGAATTCTACGGAGAGAGATAAATAATGGTATGGGATTTTCTGTGACCACTGTGAAAGTCAGATATTTCTGTTACTGGGTGAATTTTTACTTTATTTGTGAATGGAAAGAGGAGCAGGATTGTGCTGAGATATAAATTATTCCACAAAGAAAAATAAATGCTAAGAGTAAGTACTATAGTGTCTGAGAACACTGGGACAGGCATACATTATTTTTATTAAGACAACACCTTTATAAACATATTTGTGAACAGAAAAATGGAACTTGTGTTGCTATATAGAAAGTCATCGAAGAAGAAATCATAGTAGCATCACAGTGCTTGTGAATTATGTAGTATTTAGGCACTGCTGCTGTTGTATACATTTATATAATTGCTAGCAAGCTTAGAGTTGAGAAATGGGTTTGATTTGATATAGGCAGTTCCACATAGTGGGAAAATATCCTAGCTCTATACTGGTTGAGAAAACTGTGCCAGAAATTGCTACTATAGAGTAAGTTTATCATCTGTGATTTAGAAAAATGATCTTTTCAGATATCAGCGATGCAACAGCCAAACATATTATAAGAATGCACTACATAAAATGCTACCGAAACCACATTATTATTATTATTATTATTATTATTATTACTAAGACTGCTCATCTAAATCTACTCTTAGGGATTTATCCTTGAGTAGAAAATCATAGTTCTCTGATGATGATTTTAGGTGTTTCTTTAGGATCATGCTAGTTATGCCTCAATGCATCTAATACTGCTCTTAATATTTGTATTAATAATTGCCAGACCATGCTACATGCAAGCTAATGTAACATTTTAGTGTAAACTGTATTTAAAGTGCAACATTGTTACATTGCTGCATGCTCTTTGTCTAGTATAGCTGGAAGGATATTACCTACTGTCCATTCACTAATTATGCATGCAGTTACAAGTATCATATTTCTTTAAATAGTTAAACAAAGTAACACAGAAAGAATTGCTTAGCCTCATATAAAAACTTGCAGCAGAATGATAAAAAATGTTGCTGATAGTATCTATGTAGCTTGAGTTGTTACTGACAAAGTGAAAATTGCTTACACAATATAAAATTATGATTGGCTTTATGTAACTCACACAGTCCAGTTTAAGATTTGGAATCTAATGAATATTGCCACTGTGAATCTGCTGAACAGGCTGATGTTTCTATTTTTTACTGGCACTTAAAGTTTTATAGATATGCTCAGTTGTTTGTACTGTATCTTTATAATTTGATTTTGTCAAGACTCATTGGAACATGTGGAGTAACTTTCCAGAACACCATTGGAGACAATGTTGTAAAAATATCCTAATGGCATTACACTGCCTGAGAACACAGTGGAAGTCAGTCAATGTTGCAACATTGTGAAATTATGCCATTATGTTTCACTAGAAAAGGGGGTCTCATACTGACATAGATACTTACTCAGAGCATAAAAGGTAAATACACATAACTAGGAATACTGTAGCAGACCATCAGATATTTTTGTAACCCACAGTTTAAATATATAAGGTTTAATGTTAAAAAGAAAAGGTGATCCTTCTGATAGAGGAAATTCTACGAAGGAGAAAAAAAAATGCACTGTGAACACTAGAGCTGTAATTCTTCTCAGTTGGTCCCTTCAGTTAATTGTATATATACTTATATGTGAAGTATGAATCCAATGCTATTATTAGCAGTTAGTAGAAAAAAAACTGGTATTTTTATCTGTAATGTGATAAATCATCAGTTTGTTGCTATGGAAACCTCACAGGTACGGCCAGTGCAACGGCCCAAAACTCCTAAATGACGTGAATCGAAAAAAGGAGCCAGCACAAATCGGTCTGGAAAAATATATTATAACTCATACATAGTGTATTAAAAAATATACAAAGCCATCATATTCACCAAATAAATCAGACCGGTTTCAGCAATGCTGCCTTCCTCAGTGAACAAAAACAGTATGGCAAAAATTCCCTCCAACATAACCTTATATACATATAAGAATCAATTACCAATTAAGCAATCATTCAAGCCAGGTGGAAATAATCCACCGAGCTTGACTCTCCATTTCTTTTGTTTTAAATTAAGTATCTCATGCAGTCTTGCCTTATCCTGTGTTTTGTGTAAAATACAATCAATAATTGTAAATCTGAATAATCCAGTTTTATGTTTGCAAATATGTTTGTACAGTGCACTAGATTGTTTGCAGTTCTTGATGTCACTCATATGTTCACTTATCCGCAGTCTAAGTGGTCTAGAAGTTTGTCCAACATAAAATGCTGGACATGTACAACTTGCCAGATATATCACCCAGTTGGTACTACAAGTAGCAAAAAAACTAATATCAAACACACAAAGTGTATTCTGGCTAGTAAAACTGCCAGTTTTATAAACCTTAGAACAATTACAACAATGACCACATGGATTACAGCCCATCAGTTTGTCCCCCATCATAGTTCTCTGGGTAAAAGACCTATCCTGATTCTGACACTTTTTATAATGGTTGAACAAGGAGCTTAATGACCAGCCCTTATAGAAGTAATAGATACACCTATCACCCAAAAATTCCATGAGTGAATCTTCCCCTTGGAGTATATCCCAATGTCTAGAAATGATATTCATGAAGGAATGCGTATTTTTACCGTATGTAGTAATTAGCCTAACCTGATTACTCCTAATGGTTTGATCACCCTTGTATAAAAGCAAATCTGATCTATCCTGCTGAGACGCAAACTGGCTAGCTCTACAGGTGTCACCAACCCTGTATCCTCGGTTCCTGAATCGATTGGAGAGATCACGTTTATATTGATTGTACATAGAGGAGTCAGAACAGATCCTTCTGATCCTAAGAAATTGGGACTTGGGGATATTCCTGATGACATGCTGGGGGTGGATGCTGGAGGCATGTAATAAAGTATTATATTGTGGAAATTTACGAAAAAAACGTCCGTCTCCAAGGTGTCATCGGGGGTACGTTTAACCAGGACAGCCAAAAAAGTAATCTCCTTTTGGTGACATGTTACCTTAAATTGAACCCCCCCCCCCACATATTGTGGTTCAAGTATTCAACAAACTCTGCCAAATAGGAGGCATCCGCTCTCCACACCATCCAACAGTCATCAAGATATCGCCTCCAAATATCAATTTCTACCAAATAAATATTATGACTGACATCATAAATCAGTTGCTCCTCTATGTAAGCCATGAACAGGTCGGCATATATGGGGGCAAAAGACATACATAGTCGTGCCCTGTATCTGCCATACACATTGTTTTTGAAAATAAAACACATTCTTAGTAAGAACATGTTTGACCAAACAGATAAATAGAGTATTAAAGCCTAGTCTATATAATTCGGCCCTATCCAACTAATATTGGAGAGAAGCCAACCCCAACCAATGGGGGATATTAGTATACAGGGAGGTGACATCAAGAGTACACAATAACCAGTGAGGTTCAAGTTGCATATCTGATATAATACCGAGAAATGGGGTAGTATCTTGTATCCGGGCCCGAATGCATGGTAACAATGGTTTCAAATAATATGTAAGAAATTCAGAAATGGGTTCAGTAAGTGAGCCCTGCCCCGAAACAATAGGACTACCTGGGGGGTTATCATGATTCTAATGAATTTTAGGATGCAGGTATAAATATTGTTGTTTAGGGTGATCAACTTTCAAATGATGGGCAATTTCCTTGGAAATAATACCTTCTTCAACTTACAAAAAGGTATCAATCTCAACCTTAAATCTGGTTGTGGGATCTATAGGCATTATCTGATAGCATTTTGATCCAAAATTTGTTTCTGTGCCTCATCATTATATTGTGTCCAATCTTGGACAACTATTGCTCCTCCCTTGTCTGCAGCTGAAATAACAATGGGCCGGATTTACGAAGGCTTGCACGGAGTGTAAGAGCAGTGTAAGATGGCAGACAGGCAATATGTCTGCCGAGCGATTCAGCAATAGCCAGCAGGGGTGTGCATGAGAGCTTCTAAAGCTACTCTTGGACAGACACTGTTATGGTATGCAAATTACCTCATTTGCTGCTGACAGCTATGCAAATGAGGTAAATTTGCGATCCAGGAAACACTAACCTGTCAGTGTAAGAGTAGTGTTATCTGCAGAAATGTACTCCGTTGGTAATGGAGTACCATTCTGCAAATAGCTAAACGGAGCTATGACAGCTCCAAATAAAGGATGCATCTAGTTGAGGAAGCATGTCAATGGCCAGATATAAGGCCATTGGCATTTGCAAATGTTGTAAATCCTTAAAATCCAATTTTTTTTTCTCCGATCGCCGTTGTTTAAGCGTAGCGCAGCAGCGTGCAAACGTGCTGCGCTTTAAATAAAATGAAAAAAAGTTAAAAATAGCCACAAATGTGCATTTTCACTAAAAAGCTTGTTCTGTCATGCAGGTGACTGGCAGGCTGAAAACAACATGGCCACTGAGTAGTGGTTGCTAAGGGGGGAAGCTCAGTGTGAGAGATGTAACCAAGCATTAGTAGGCAATCCTATGCAAATGAGGATAAGGATAGTGAATCCCAATTTTCTCCGGCATGTGAGCCATGTCCCTAGAGTGTTTGTGTAGGAGTAGGGTAGTAGTAGAGTAGAAGATAGGTGACATCATGAGGGGGTATGTCTGAAAGACTGTAAGGTGATTGGAGCACAGTGGCTTGTGTTTGCCCTGAGTTGCTCAGGATTGCAAGAGGAGTGTTTACAGTGGTACTAGCTGAAAACAAGAAACCAAAGGTATACGCTGTGGATATATCTGAAATTTCTTGCAAACGGGCACGCAGCGTGTGTGCAGGTGTGTGCACGTGTGCGCTTGTTTGCTCGCTGCTGCCCCTTGTGGAAACAGAAAGGGAAAAAGGAAGGAAAAGAAGTAGTAGGAAGTTAACCAAGGAGAACTATCAGAATCAGCCAATTACACAGGCAGTCGACTAGCCCAGCCCATCACTTTAAACTCTGCAAACAGCAGTCTAACCTGTTTTTTCACAAGAACTCTGCAACACTGCAGTATAAAAGAGTGAAAACTTAAAAAGCTTAAGGCTGACAAAATGTTAGGGGCGGCTATTGCTATCATAAACCAACATGTGCAAGGTGCTGAGGGTGGTGATGTTGTGAATGCTGCTGAGCAACCCACAGTGAGGAGACGGAGAAGAGTGTACAGACCCAGGGTAACCTACCAGGGGCTACATGAGCTGGAGATAGTGGAACGCTATAGAGTGGTCAGAGACCTCCTGCAGCAAACTGTTGAGCTGTGCCGGCCATGCCTCACACACAGAAACAACAGAGGGAACCCATCCCAGGGGATACCAAGGTATGTGTTGGCTTACGAATACTAGCTACAGGTACCTTCCAGAGACCAACTGGTGATATGATGGGGGTTTCACAGGCATCAGCATCCAGGGTACTGCACCAGTTCCTGGATGCCATGTCAGCACATGTCGGAGAGCATGTATATTTCCCGAATACCAGTGAAGCATTGGCCAGCAATATGCGTCTTTTCCACCAAATAGCAGAATACCCAGAGGTGGTGGGTGCAATAGACTGCACGCACATACACATCAAAGCACTACCCGGTGAGCGGGGTAGTGTCTACATCAACCACAAGGGCTTCCCCTCCATCAACTGCCTGGTCATGTGCGATGCCCAGGGCATAATAATGAATGTGAGTGCTGGCTGCCCTGGAAGCTATCACGATTCCCACATCTGGCATCTGATGCAGCTGTACCAGAGATTTGCCAATGGGGACATCCCTGATGGCCACCTAGTGGGGATGCTGGATACGCACTGGAGCCATGGCTGATGACACCCATCAGAAATGCACACACACCCGAACAAGAGCTCCATAATGAGGCACATGCACAAACAAGAAATATTATTGAGAATGTGTTTGGGATGCTCAAGTCACGGTTCCGGTACCTGGACACATCTGGTGGAGCCTTGCAGTACTCACCAACTACATGTACCCAAATTGTCATAGTATGTGCCATGCTACACAATATGATCCTGCAAAAACAGCTGCAGCAGGAACAGCATGTGGCAGGGTCAAATAGCCCCCCACCATTGCCAAGGCCTGCACAGGCACAGTGTGACTTGGAGGAGGAACAACCTGAGCCTGCCCCAGTAGGCAGAAGGAGGTGTGCCCAGTATGCCCTGGCCTTGGCAAAGAGGCAATGCATAGCACATACACTGACTCAGTAGGAACCCTGGAAATTACACCTCTCTCTGACTCGCAGATACAATAAAAGGGATGCCTAACTTGACACTACCTGTTTTCAAACATGTATAGGGAGTGTACTATGTGCATCCAACATAGGCAGCCCTGCAGCACCACCTGAGGCATGATTGCCCTATTTTAAGCAATATAAAGTAGTGCTAAGCACATTTTACCACTATTTAGCATATTTAAGCACAATTGCGTGGAGCTGCGCACCGCTCAAACTAGCTCAACGTTGGGCAACGTTGGGCAATATTGGGCAAAGTCAGGCAAAGCCGAGCAAAGTCGGGTAAACATGCTCACAACTGCTTTACTGTTCCTTAACCAGTCAGGTCTACCCAGCAGGAAAATAAAAAGCAGTGACAGGGCTCGAACTCAGGATACTGTGCACTATAGTAACAGTACTGAACCACTAAGCCATGACAGCATTTCACTGGCACAGACACAGCAGGCCAATTGTAGATGCAAACTCAAACAGATGCTGTATCATGCCCTCTGAACTTCCCCCCAGGCCTATGCACACAGATAACAGCAGGCCAGGCAGTGTGATGTGGGTTGGGTAGGCTATGAGGTCACAAACTAATATACGTGAAATTGGAAGCTAAGTTCTGTAGTACAGTAGTATGCCTCAAGCCAGTACAATAGGCAACAGTACAGACTGAAATGGAGTACCTGACATAGCAGTGCAGGCCTAGCAAATGTGTATAAGTGTTAGGTGAACCCCTCATCCTATGTACACTCACAGTAACAATCAGGTGTGCCCCCTGGGTAGAAATGTGCAAATAATAGCTGTCCCCCCTGTATGTAGAAATGTTGATAAGTCTATGCAAAGCGACTCATGGAAGCCCTGCAGGCACAGCATGCTTCCTGTCGATGTACAACACAAAGGTAAACCCTGAAGTAAAAACCAACTTGATTTTTCACACATATATAGTATATATGTCCATACTGGGCATGCTCACACACTTCAACAAATTTAACAAATTTCAGTCAGCAAAATACTGAAAGGTCATACTGGGTATGCCCACACACTTAAATAAATGAAGCAAATGTCAGTCAACAACATACTGAAAGATCATACTGGGCATGCTCACACACTTAGGCCATGTCTGAGTACAGCAGTGGGCCACACATATCTGGCAGTTGCAGTTTTTACCCCAGAAACCAATCCTGCCTTGCGCACACAGTTATATGAAAACAGACCCATACAATATATTGGACTCCTGTCATAATCAAACTATGTACTACAAGTACTGAACTTGTTCAGAGAAAGTGAAAATTCAAAGAAGATCAATAAATCTCCGATCAGTATCATCAATAAACAATGAGCACTCCTAACATTATCCAATCCATGTTCTGGCAAAAATATTGTCAAAGAGTCCATAGAGAACCATGAAGCTTTCTTTCGCAATGTCATATATATCAATGTAAACACATATATTTTCTGAGTCAGTGCAAACTGTAAATGAATACATGTACATGACTGACACCTTGTCAGACAGGTCCAAACATATTTACCCCCCTCTCACTGACAAAAGGGCCCATTATCATACCTGAAGATTGTGAAAACCCAGAAATGACATATACAATGGTTAAACAGCACTTTCCAAACCTAAAAACACGGCGTCTATGGGATGACATGGTTTCCCCTAGCTGTGTCATATGTGAACTCCAAAACAAACAGACCCTGCACCTGAACAGTCTGTTGAGACTCACCCTCTGTACAGGATATGAAACTGTTGAATGCGTTACAGCAAAATTTGCCACACTCCACAGATCGTAGGAACTATTGTCTTATAAGCCTATTAAGCCTGATCTGCAAGGCCATGGAGTCCATCATGATGGAACTCATAAGCAGAGCTATTGTGAGCCTACAAACACCCAACTCTACCAATTTCGGTTTGGTCAGGGGTAGATCATGGTTCCCAAACCTGCTAGACTGTTTTCAAGGCAGTCACCCAGGACATACATCAATGAAATGAGCTACACACATCCCACATAGACCTTGAAAAGCCCTCTTCCAACATCCCAGACACATGTCGTATCCACAAAATCAACAACCAGTGCATAAATATGTATGTCATCTGATGGATTGCCAACTGAGACACAGATAGATCCCACAAGG
Source organism: Protopterus annectens (assembly GCF_019279795.1). Classification (NCBI taxonomy): domain Eukaryota; kingdom Metazoa; phylum Chordata; order Ceratodontiformes; family Protopteridae; genus Protopterus; species Protopterus annectens. The sequence continues at coordinate 928,196,642 of NC_056744.1, forward strand.
TAAGAATTGTGGTCTCCTGTTCAAGCTGGTAATAACTGCTGTCCCCCATGGCTCAGTCCTGTGACCCCTCCTGTCTGGTGTATACTTTTCAGAAATACAGTCAAACACACAAGGGCTATGTTTAGCAAAGTTTGTGGATGACTGCAAAAAAGTTGTCATAATCGATGTTTGGGAGAACAGAGACATCCTTAAAAAGGGTCTCAGTCAGACATATGTGGTGCAAAAATCATGGCCTCGAGCTACAGTCATACAAATATCACATAGGTGCCAACACCTTAAATATGTAGGTGATAACAAGGGATCTATGCTCACATGTGGATAGTCATCTCCACTTCCAGAAACATTCACAAAGTGGTTAGAAAATCATGCTATGTGTTCCCACAAACTGCCAAAGTCTTTGCATGTAGGTCAAAGGAGGTTCCCCCTACTCATCAGTCATCAGACCTGTCAGAGAGTACCACAACACACTTGCGATGAATCTGACTGTGCACCCTCAGCAGCTGGAAAGACCACTGAAGTGCCTCAACAAGAGGATTACTGGCCTCAAACAGTTGCCCCCATGCAACAAGACAGAATATAACTCAATCTGTACTCTGTTGCATACTGTCTACTCAGGCGATCTCTGCCCAACAGACACGTCCATGTCCAATGCATAACTGATGTACATGCGCTATCTGAAGTAAACCCAAGCTCACTGTACCACATGCTCTAGGGATATCATCATCACAACATTAAACAGAACATGTTGGAGGGATACATTACTAACTCACAGACTCCCTTGCTTTGGAACAGGTTCCCAACCGACATTAAGCCGAGACCCTCACTGACACTCTTCCAGAGGAGCCATGATGAGTGTATGTGAAACTGAACTGTCACACCATGGATCACTTCATCAGCTCTACTACACAGAGGCCTAGGGAACTAACCCCATGTGTGGTGATAGCTGCACAATCTGGCCATACTAATATATGCCTTCGAGCAGATAGCCTATTACCTACCTATGTACCTCTATATATATGTAGGGGGAACACAGTATAATCAGCCAAAGATGGATGGGCAGAGATGTGTGTAAGAGGGTGACCATGACATGGAGCCATCCAGGACCGTCCCACCCAGCACACATCCCAATGGCACGAAAGACATGAGGTGCACATCTCTCCCAGTGTACATAACAGCCACCAGTATCTGTAAGCATTACAGTGTATGTGTGCCATATGCCTGCTGTACAACATGACTGTACAATGAAGTACACATCTACTATCTGTAGACATGTACCTGTTACATAGGTTCATAGGTATATAGTAGACTATCTCCATGAAGGTATATATCAGCCTAAGCAGGTTGGGCAGCTTTCACCACACCATTGGGTAGTCTCCCAAGACCTAGTTCTAATAGTTAGTACCCTGAGCCCCTTTCTAGTGGGGCTGCTGATGTGATGCCTGGCATGAATTGTCTGTTTCCCATCCACTCATCAAGGTTCCAATTGAAGAGTGTCAGCAAGGGGTTCTGTCTGATGTACACTGGGACTCTGTTCCACAGTAAGGCAAGTGTCTGGGATGGTACTCTATCCCACCAGCATGTTATATTCATCGTTCTGCTGAGGTTCATATCCCTGGAATGTGTAGGGCAACTCAATGTTGTTATGTGTAGATGGAGCATGTTCAACAGTTATGTGTTGGACATGGCTCTGTATGTTAGGCAGAGTGTGCCTCTGAGTATGCGGTAAGCAACGAAGAACAGATTTAGTTTTACCAGTTGCGTTGCATAACACAACTGTTTGAGGCCAGTAATCCTTTTGGTGAGGTACCTATGTGGTCTCTACAGCTGCTGGATATGCTAAGTCGAGTACATCCAAAATGGTGCACTGTACTCAATGATGGGTCTGATGATGTAAGAGTAGAGTGCCAGCACTATCTTTTTGGATCCTGATGCAAACCCTTTGTTGATTAGGTGGGCCACATAGGATCACCCAATCACTTTGGCAACATGGTTGTCAAAGGAAAGATGACTATGTACATGTGTCCCCAGATTCCTTATCACCTTGTCATTTTTTAAGGGGGTAACACCCATGTGGTAGTTTGTGGGTATTGTGTTTTCAACAAAGAGGATCACTATGCATTCCTCCACAGTGAGCTTGAGGCCATGATTCTAACACCACACATCTGTCTCATAGAGTCCCTTCTGGAGAATATATCTGTCTTCCGGGGAATCTATTATGGCAAACACTTTGCAGTTCCCAGCAAACTTATTCAACCACAACTCTCCTGTGTTGGCATGTACATTTGAGAAGTCTATACCAAACAGGAGGAACCTGGGGGACACCAGTCATTACCGGTGTAGAGTCTGACATGTAGCCAGCAACTCGTAATGTGTGGGATCTATCTGTGAGCCAGTTTGCAATCCATCTTTTGATGTATGGATTCATGGCCAGGTTGGTGAGTTCATCTAAGCTACCTGACTGGGGAATGGTGTCAAAGGCCTTAGCGAGGTATAGGTAGGCTGTGTGGAGCTCATTTCAATCATCTGTAGCCTGGGTAACTGTCAAAGGAATCCTCCCAGTTCAGGAGGCGTGGTCTGCATTTCATGAAGCCAAACAGAGTGTGCTCAACTGTGTGAAGGTTCCCAATCTCTGTATTGTTGACTTCCATTATGATTGGCTCCATTGCCTTGCAGAACACACTCATCAGGCTCATAGAGCATGAATGCCAAGGGGTTTTTGTGGCCCCACACCTGTGGAGTGTGAAGAACATTGCTGTGCAACATTCTATGGACTCATATCCTGTAGAGAGCATGTAGTGAGAGGTGTAGGTATCCTCGATGAATATGGATACATCTTTACCCTATGTGCTCTGATTCAGGTTCTGATGCTGGAAGGTATGGAATGAGTAGTATCCTGGTAGTGCTGGTGTGCTGTCTGGAGCCTTGAACTAGGTTACTGATATTGCACAGATATCAATATTCTCCATAATGAGAAGTGCCTCGAGTGTGTGCATCTTGAAGCTGAGACTTCTGGCAAGGAGTAGCATTTAGCTCACTTTGTGGTTATTTGTGTTGGTTACGAGGTTTGGTTTGTCCTGCGTGACCGGTGTTCCACACCTGACAACAGTGCCTTATTGGTCCCATCTGACCATAAGCTAATTACCCTACATATCCACATCCTGGACCCACACCCCCATTAAGGAAACCATGTTAAAAAATGTCTCCAAAGCCAACTTCATGCTTCTTAAGACAGAAGTGCTGAACTACAGGACACCCATGCAGATGGACAATACATTTACAACTATTGAATCCTTCACAATTGCACTTTATAAGCACTTACATGACTACATGCATCGTGCTATCCCAAACAGAACCAATACACTATCCTCCAAGAAAAGGAAGCCAATCTGGTGTTCCCCTGCCATACACAAACTGCACAACAGAAGGAAAATACTGTTGCAAAAGAGGGTAAAATCCCATGAGGGGAGGAGCTCCATGGTCCACATCAGTAAGAAGCTGTGATCCATGATAAAATCCTCCAAAGCTAGTTATGAAAACAATATTGACACTGATTCTAAAGACAACCACAAAGCATTCTGTAGCTATGTCAAGAATCTCAATGGCAACACTCAGATCTGCTCTGAGTTACAGCACAATGGCACTAAATATACAGACACAACTGATATTGCCAACATCATGGCAGATAGGATCAGTGCTAACTTTACCCCCCTCTCACCCATGAAAGAGCACATCTCTATAACGGAAGACTGCAAAGTTGCTGTCATCATGGCTGCACAGGTAAAAAACACTCTCCAAAGCCAGGAACACAGCATCCATGGGACCAGATAACATCCCAGGCTGTGTTCTACACAAACTACAGAATGAACAGGCACCACACCTACGTACCATGTTCAGTCATAGCCTCACCTCAGGCTTTGTGCCTGCTGAATGGTGCACAGTAATGGTTATCCCATTACACAAGGGGGGAGCCACCATGGACCCCAGGAACTAGCACCCCATTAGCCTGATGAGCCTGCTCTGCAAGGCCATGGAATGTATCATCATATAACTTATAAAAAAAGATATTGGTAATCTCCAAACTCTGGACTACAACCATGTTGGGTTTGTAAAAGGCAGATCATATTTCCTAAACCTGATAGACATCATTGAAGCAGTCACCAGAACCGTAGACAAGGGTAAGGTGGATTACACAGCCTATGTAGATCTTGCCACGGCTTTCAACACCATCCCCCACTCTGGAATTATAGATAAACCCACTAAACTAGGTATAAATCGCTATGTCACAAGATGGGTTGCCAACTGGCTAACTGACAGAACACACACTGTGAAAGTAGCAGACTCCAAGTACGACATTGGACCAGAGACAAGTGCAGTACCACAGGGTTCAGTCCTGGGTCCTGTCCTGTCTGGTATCTACTTCCCTGAAGTAAACTTTAACATGGAAGTTCTGTGGCTAATGAAGTTTCCAGTGACTGCAAACTAGCAGCCATAATCAAAACTACTAAAGATGTGGACATCCTACAAAAGTGCCTCACTGAGACAGATGCCTGGTGTTAAAGCCATGGCCTCAAGCTCAATGCCAAAAAGTGCATTGTCATCCCCTTTGGTAAAAACTCTATAGCCATGAACTACTACATAGGCGGTAGTCTACTTAACACTGAAAGTGTAATAAGAGACCTTGGGTCACAGGTGGACAGTGGACACACCTGTGATAATCACAACCCCGCAGTAGTCAGGAAATCCTTCTATGTGGCACACCTCATCACAAAAGGTGTCTCATGCAGAATAGAAGAGGACAATGTTCCCCTCTACTCATCAGTCACTGGATCCATATAGAGTACAATGCCCCTTTTGCTATGTACCTCACAAGACATCTACAACAACTGGAAAGCCCCCAGAAATACCTTACAAATAGCAGTAGTGGCCTGAAATACATGCCATACACAGACTGTCTCAAAATGCTCCAGCTGTACTCTCTCGCATATTGCCTACTCAGAGGTGATCTCTGCCTAACATACAAAGCTATGTCAAACACAGAGCTGTTGGACATGCTCCACGTAAAACACTCACAGTTCCTCTGATCTTCGGGCCCAAAACCCAGAGTGAAATACAAAAGAAAGTGGTGTATCCATTTACCTTATGGATAACCACACCTTCAGGTTAGTGGCACAGCATGAGGCCTTGGAGACCATGCAAGTGCAACTAACATTGGGCAAAGCTGCTGATCAGATTGTAGCCTGCTACAGATCACCTACCTTGTCTCAGGAACCTCACTCAGTATTCCTGAGAACAGTGGAAAATATAAAGGTCCTACCAAACACCATTATATGAGGAGATTACAACTACCAAAACACTGACTGGGAGAATTATTCATGTACAATGTCCTTTGCCCAATGCTTCCTAGAGTTTAAAAAGTCAAACACTCTGGAACACCTGGTCCCCACACCCACTAGAGGTGACAACATACTGGACCTGATCATCAGCAACATGGGGTACCAGTGTTCCACAACAGAGATAAACCCCTCACTGGTAATATCAGATCATAAAGTAATCACACTGGACATCCACATCACGCCCCCACCCCACAGTCAAGGAAACCACTGTGAAGAAAGTTACTAAAGCAAACAGCACACTTCTCAAGACCAAAGTGGAAAGTTCAAAAGCACCCTTGCTATAGGATAATGTTATACAATCTTCAGAATCATTTACAAGTGCATTCTATGAGCATCTACAGGGATGCATGGATTGAGACATGCCAAATAAAACCAAGATGCACTCCTCCAAAAATAGTAAACCAATCTGGTGGTTGTCGCATATAAATAAGCTATACAACAGAAGGAGGGAACGAACACATGATAGAGCAAACTACACATAAGGAAAGGCATCATTGATCATTATTAGGAAGAAACAATGATCGTTCATAAATTAATCCAAGGCCAGTTTCTAAAGACAAATTGCCAAGGAATGTAAGAATAACAGCCACAAAGCCTTCGTTAGCTATAACAGACATTTAGGTGGCAATTCTCAAAAAATGCTGTCAGCTACTGCAAAATGGTAAAAAGATACACTGAACCAACTTACATTGCCCACATCCTGGGAGACAGGTTCAGTGCAAACCCCCCCCCCCACATCACCCCCAAAAGGGCCTGTGTCCATCCCAGAAGAATGCAGAGCACCAGACTTCATGGACATGCAGGTAAAAACAGCCCTCTCCAAAGCTAAGAACACAGCATCAATGGGACTGGATGGTGTCCCAGGCTGCGACTTACACCAGCCCCAAAAGGAACTACACCCTCACGTACATTCACTGTCCAGACTCAACCTTACCACTGGCTATGTACCCAAAGAATGGCATACAGCACCAGTCATCCAGCTCCACAAAGTGGGTGCCAGAACAGAACCAGGAAACCATTGCCCTATAGGCCTACTCAGCCTGGTCTGCAAAGCTATGGAGCAAATTATCATGGAACCCATAAACAGGGACATTGGGGACCTCAAGACACTGGACTCTACCCAACTTGGCTTTGTTAAAGGTAGATCCTGGCTCCTAAACCTAGTTGACTTATTTGAAACAGTTACCAAGGACATAGATGGAGGTGAAAGTAGTCCACACAGCCCACCTGGACCTCACTAAGGTCTTTCAACACCATTCCCCACTCTGGCATCATGGACAGGCTTACCATCTTGAATGTTAACAGCTATGTCACAGGATGGGTGGCCAACTGGCTCACAGATCAAACACACATGTTCAGAGTTGCGGGTGCCATGTCCGACTCTAAACCAGTCACAAATGGCATCCCACAGGTATTGGTCCTGGGACCCCACCTGTTCAGTAGATACTGCTCAGAGGTACAGGCAAGCATGGGAGGACTATGGCTGAACAAGTTTGCAGATGACTGATAACTGTGGTCCATATTCGACTCCATGGCTGACACTAACATCCTACAGAAGGGTCTTACAGAGACAGATACCTGGTGTCAAAACAATGCCCTCAAGCAAAATGCCAAACAATGCATAGTCATCCCCTTTGGATAAAACAAAGTGCACACAAATTACCACATAGGTGGTAATCAGTATGTATGGAGAATGGAATTATGGCCCTGGGGACACAGGTAGATAGTAAACTCTCCTTTGATGATTACATTGCCAAAGTGTCTACAAATTCCTTCCATGTAGCCCACCTAATGTCACCTAATGTAACCCACTTTGTCTAGTCTGATGATGTCACCATCCTACAAATATACCTGTGAAAAGGAGAACTCACAATAATGCGTATAGTGCGTTGTGTAAATGCGTACTGCTCTAGTATCATTAAGTAGGTAGGTAGGGGTTTGAATCCTGCACTTGACAACTGTATGAGAGTGTGTGTGTGTGTGTGTGTGTGTGTGTGTGTGTGTGTGTGTGTGTGTGTGTGTGTATCTATCTCCTTGTAGAGGAGCAACCTTTTTGGAGACAACTACAACACCTTAAAAGTGGTATACTTATCTTTGTCAAGTCTGATGATGTCAACATCCTACAAATATACCTGTGGAAAGAAGAACTCCCAGTAATGTGTATAGCGCATCGTGTAATTGTGTACTGCTCTAATATCATAAAGTAGTTAGGTAGGGATGTGAATCCTGCACTTGGTGAGTGCATGTGTGCTCTATGTGTGTGACACAGTTGGTCACTGTGTTGTAGGTTTTGCTTTTACTACTGTATGTCATATCACAATGACAACAGTATGTGCATTGCACGTCAGGTAGCTGTGTAGCAAATACATATATGTACATGTGACCTCAATTATTTCATAGGTGGGAACCCTACTTTCTCCATGAACACATCTGTTATCTTTGCCAGAGTATGCTGCCGCTTTCCAGACCTTAGGTCACATCTGTATGCTTGTGACAATCCCAGCCACTGAAGTGATCCCTGGCCTAGGTCATCCATGTCATACACACTCATTACGGCTTCTATTGAATAATGTGAGTGAGGGTTTATGCCTGAGGTATATTTCAGACCAGTTAAAATGCAGCAAAGTCTGTCAATAATGGCTATTTATTATAGGTGTACAACAACCTTTGTGGATATGCATGCAGACCCCTTATTGCTTATGTGATTCCCAGAGGAATTTCAAAATACCTTTGGAAATGTGATTACCAAAGGAGAGATGATGTAACACTTGGCTGTATGTACACATTGGTACCTGTCAACATGTTGGGGGCTACTACCGATGTGGTACTGTGGGGATACTATGTTTTGTAAAGGTGGATGACCATGCTTTAGTTGGCTTATAGCTTTACAGCATGAGTTTGATAACAGGTATCTGTCTGTATGATACCCTTGTGGAGGATGGTTGTGTCATATGGAGAATGCATTATAGGCCACAGTATGCATTTCCAGATGTGGACGGACATATCCCTACTGTGTTTGCTTGTACCTAAGTGACCTATATGGCAATCAGGAGTGGTCCCAGGAATGGGTGCAGGTGAACACCACTGGTTACTGGCATAGCATAGTTCCTGAAGGGTACAAATGTTACTGTGTGTCCTACATCTGTGTGTCAGTTGTCAAGACATCATCTAACGATTGTTTATGGTCAGGCTGTTGAGGTTATGTATACTACCAGAATGCAAACTAATGACAGATAGTAACAGTATCACCCACAGCACAGTGTCAAACCATGTCATACACACATGTGTACCCAAGTTCCAAAATGTGTGTAGTACAATGCATACTGGCCACCAATAGAAATATGGTGTGTTAACACTGTGTAATACAGGGCATGTCACTCTGCCCATGTGTCCACTATGCACGTACATGCAGACAGTGCACCTCCACCATGTTCACAAATGTACACCTGCAAACCTGTGCTGCACACATCCCACACGTACTGTCTGCTCTCTAACACATGCTGCCAATACTACACACATCAGTCAAGTGGCACGTGGGAGGACAATACACTATTGGGATTAACACTGGTAAAACAATACTACATTGACAATCATAGCTTTAATGCATCATGCCTGCTCAGCTATACCTTCAAGGATATCATTACACTTTACTGCTGACAACATGCTAACATTGCTATATTGCTATAAAGTCACCCTGTGCATCAGCACCATGTTAGCCTGTTCCTGCATCAATGTTACAGATGACAGGAGGTGACACAGGTTTTATCATATGCACAAGGTGTGTTGTTGGTTTGCCAGAGGCCTACATTGAGCCATACAATCGACATGTATGTGTGTGTGTGTGTGTGTGTGTGTGTGTGTGTGTGTGTGTGTGTGGGGGCCAAGAGTACTGGTATGGGCCAATGTTGATGTAATGTGTGCGGGTATGTGTTAGCCCTAGGTGTCTGGTTTATGTGTGCGTGTCTGCATGCACACAGTTCCACCATGTGGCTGCCATATATGGGGATTTGTGGGACAGTCACAGACTGTACCTGCCAAGCTTTACAGATCACCGTCTCTGGCCACGGATATGGTACCTGTGCCTGGCAGGAGTGCTACTGACAGTATCAGGTACTAAGCCAGACTAAGTACTATCCTTAGAGGTAGACATATGTACACTGGACCCAGGTCCCTGCTGGGACTGTCCAGAGCCACATGCACGTGGTCTTCTAGAACGGTCTATGGACAGCCCACCCCCAACATTGCTGGGGCTGGTACTGGCACTACGGGAGTGGCTGTGACTTGAGGGACGTCCACGGTGACTTCCAGCTGCTGATGTTGCTGGCATACGTCCATGTTGATGTCTCAACCATCCCGCACTGTCCTGACACATGGACATGACATTGCAGAGGACATCTAATGTCTCACCCCAATGTCTATCAGTGACCTCAGTGTAATTATGGATGGCACCTGCTAGGTCATGGATACGGTCATTTAAAGTGGTGTTATGTGCCCGCTGTGTCCTTAGTCCCTGTCTGGTGTACTGTTCCATACGTGCCTGTACTTCCATGACAGCCTGGAACATGCGTGACGTTGTAAGACCTGTGGCATGTCTGCCAGGGGCATGATGACCAGCAGTGCTCCAATGAGAACCCCTGAACTTCTGCCTATGTGGTACCATTCAAGACCTCTGGGTATGGCTGCTGTGTCCGGATGCATGTGCCATAGGTACCACACTGTCCTGGCCATTGCCAACTGTACACTGTCCCTCAGCTAAAGGCATTAGTGATGATGGATGTATTGGCAGTATGACTGTGTGCATGGATGGGGTGGACAGCTGTGTACTGTTGATTGGTGGCCCAATGACAGACCCTGGCAAACATGCCTGTGCTCAACACACATATCCTAATTATCACTATTTCTGTCAGTGACATCAGGCTCCCTGCTGCAGTGAACCAGCTCAACCTCAGCACCTGTGAGAGGAAGACAGGAAACATAGTTTACGACTTGTACATGATGTCAGTACACATGCACACATGCAGACATGCACACATGAACACATGAACACATGAACATATGCACATATGCACACATGCACACATGCACACATGAAGACATGAAGACATGAACACGTGCACACATGCACACAAATACACTCCTCACTAAAGCAGAGACACACACACACACACACACAACTAGCAATCCAGAACATACTCAATAGTGGTTGATGGTGGGGTACAGTATCACAAGACAAACAGTCATATCACACGTGTCAGCATGCAGGATGTGTGTTGCTCAACAGCATGCAGTGCGAGTGTAGACAGTCCTTGCTAATAACAGTATACATGGTTTGATGCATGTGTGTTGTTGTTCAGTCATTGGCCTCACCCTGGAACACAATGTGTACACGGACACAACATTGCTGTGCAAGTATTACAAGCTCTTCAATGTGCTGGGCACCATCACTCACAGATATACATACCATGGCTGGATGTTTATCTGTGTGTCACATAGATATCCGTTACTGATTAGAGCGTCTAATCCTTTAGCAGATAATTGTGGACACAGGTTTAGGTCATGCATGCTATGTATACACACAGGATGAGTGGTGCGTGTATACCTGATGGAATACCATTGCTCAACATAGCCATTGTACAGTAGTTATGGTGAGTGTAGAACATATTGTGGACATGCCAGTGCCAGCCATGACATGGCATGCTACAACACAACTGCAACATTGAACATCACACATACCCAATGTGTGTCATGTGACCTATACACTCAATAGCATTACAAGACATATATGTGTCACTTTCTGCAAATGGTGATTGCTATGCATATTGTGTATAGGTGCATATGTTTGCACACACACAACATTGAGGTGTATAGCAATGAATGCTATGTGTAGTACTGTGGTTACTGTAACTGGATGGCGTGTAGTACCATGAGCCACCATCATGCAACATCATGTGGTCACTCAAGGCTATTAATGTGTGCCAGACCGGCACCTATCATGCTGTACCTGAACCGTAGTACCATGGCTACATTCACCATTTCACAGCCAGTTGTTACATGGGTTTGTAAGGTGCCCAATAGGGAGCATTGCCTAACATGAATGTGTTGTGTGTTGAAGAGTGTCGCCTCTACCCCTCAGGTATATTATGTGTGCTGTGTGGATGACATTTGGGATATTGGAGTGTGACCTTACAGCGTGTGTATGAATATGCCACGTGTAGCATATTAACATGTACTGCGTATGACGAAGTTGTGTATGTTGTGTGCATGTGTATCGACTGCCTATCCAATGTCCACTACAATGTAGCCACAATTGTTTGGGATGCTCTGTGTATTGCATGTGTTTGAGGCAGCCACTCACGTTACTGAGATGTGCATAGTCTCACAGCAAACATGCACAGCATGCATTATGCGTAGGTGTGTTACATGTGTACGTGGCCTACACCTCACCTATGACATGCACATATTATTCGCAATATTAAATGTAGAACACACTCACCAGCATGGGTCTGCTGCCTTGCTGTCACACCAGAGGAACCTACAAGGATATGAAACAGTTTGTCAGTGGCAACAACTGTGGCATTGCTACTGTGGGTTCTTACAGTAGCACAACAGTTGACAGTCACAGGCCTACACATCATGTTCCAAATTATAAGTATTGCACAACACCAGGCTCCACATCTTCTAACTACACAGTACACATCTCACATATGCATGATCTAACAATAGAGGTAACAGTAGTCTACAGATATGCCATGTTACCTGCACGCTCCATGTGAACTTGCTGGGGGTCTCCGGCCTCCATGATGATACATGTGTGCTGTTGTTGTTGTTGGCCAGGAGCCCCCAGGCTCAGGAGCAGCTCCTCCACTCTGGTGAGGGGGGGAATGGGTGGTAACCCCACCACCTGTGGCAAGCTGTTGCCTACGGACATCAGACGCACACTGCCAGATATGTCTAAGTAAATCACTGCAGTGATGGCGTACCTGCTCATATCTCCGGCTATGCATGCCTATGTCATTTATCCTACGGACAACATCTTGCCACAGTGCAGTCCGCTCATGCTGGTCTGGGCTGGTTCTTGAGAATAGCAGGATGTAGTTTTGGATGAGACTGGTGGTTATGATTTCATTCTCTGCACGACTATAGGTAGGGTTGCGATGGTGGGCCATAACCCTGGAAGACAATGAAACAATATGTGTGAGCAAGTCATGTGGCATACTTAACATTCTACAGTACAGATATCACTGAACTGCCATAAATAGCAAACTATTGTCTGTCAGACGATACACACTTTCAATACCACATATCAGTGCTCAACCCACAACTGTCTGACAGTGCCTGACACTCTCTATATATTAAAAATTTTCTGCAATGCAACAAAGAGAAAACACTATGTAAGACTATGCAACAGTGCATGGCGCACTGTATGCGACACAATGCACCACCTAGCCACAGGAGGTATATATCAAGCTAATGCATAAAGAAATATGTAGTCCATTGCAATGACTGTAAAGTCCAGTTACAGTATTACCAGTATACCACACTAGTTGTTGATGGAAAACCCCTGCCTAAAATATGTGCACATTTGTGAATATAGGTGGCATACTGCTGTACTAGACTATACATGTTGCTAGATATGCACTTATATCCTGTAACACACATATGACCGAGGGCATGTTACAGGCATTCACACACACACATCAGACATACATACAGGACACAGAGGTATGGCAACCCAGATGAGATTTACGTGTGTAACATACAGTACTGTGTGTCAGTACTTACAAACCCTTATGCCTGAGGTATGTAATCTGTGATGACTACAGGGAACACACAAAACAGTGTTTCCAAGCAATGTGGACATACACCATACTGTGCTGTTTAGGCCTACAGCTTCAGGTAGTACTACAGTTCATACAGGATTTGGATTCACCAGCAGTACCAATCAATGAGCATACATGTACTGCTTTATCCTCCAATGGTGCACCCAGTTAACACCAAGGGACTATGTCAGACCGTATGCCATACTGCTTTTTCTGGCTAGCAATAGCATACACATCTTTTGCTGGGATCAGAGCTAGGACACATAATACCATGACAAAAACAGTTTCCCACTAAGCTATCCCACATATACACAACTGTGACACATTCACCAACACATTCACCATCACACTCAGTCAACCTCACATAGCAATTATTGCAACAAGTACATGTGGGTGTGTATTGGTTCATAGGTAGGTAATAGGCTATTGGCCCTAGGGCCTATAGAAGCCTAGCCAGATGGTACCCTGGCCTTTGACACCCAAGTAATTTAATTTCATGTGCCCCTGTCAAGCAGAGCCACAGGGGTGATTCCCGGGGTGTATTTCCTATCTCCCATCCAATCATCAAGACTATTCATGACGAGTGCTACTGAGGAACTTTGTTAGCTATTGATAGGTGGTTTGTTCCAGAGTATGGGATGTCTCTGAGATAGGAATCTATCCCTCCAGCATGTTCTGTTTATTGAGGTGACAAGGTTTAGGTCCCTAGAGTGTGTAGCTTGTAGGGATTGTGATCTGTTTACGTGGAGCATGTCCAACCGCTCTGGGTTGGACATAGCTTTGTATGTTAGGTAGAGGTCACCTCTGGGTTGGCGGTATGCGACACAGTCTAGCTGTGGTTTTGTGAGACGGTCTGCATAGGGCAACTGTTTGAGGACAGTAATGCTCTTTGTGAGGTATGTCTGTGGCCTTTCCAGTTGCTGTAGATGTCTTGTGAGGTACATACCAGAAGGGGCATTGTACTCTATAATGGGTTTTTTGAGTGATGAGTAGAGGGGAACACTGACCTCTTTTTCCCTGGATGACACAGCTTTTGTGATGAGGTGTGCCATGTAGACAGATTACATGACTAGTGTGGCACTGTGATTATCAAAGGGGAGACTACTGTCCACACTTTCGGTGTTAAGTAGACTACCACCTATGTGGTAGTTCATGGGTACAAAGTTTTCAGCAAAAGGGATGCCAATGCATTTCCAACATTGAGCTTGAGGCCATGGCTTTGTCACCAGGCATCTGTCACAGTAAATATGACTCTGTCTCTCTCTCTCTCTCTCTCTCTCTCTCTCTCTCTCTATATATATATATATATATATATATATACACACACACACACACACACACACACACACACACACACATACATATAAACATCCATTGGTGTACATATAGATATACATATAGGCACATATACAGTCCACCTTTCATGGTGGGAATATCAATTATGCAACGTATGTGAGGTATACAGTTATGTAATGATATTGCACAGTCTTGTGCGAAATGCATTGAAGGTGTTCTCAGCCCATGTGGCTTTAGCAGGCCTCAGTGGCTGCAACACTGCAAATCTAACAAATCACACCCACAGCATTTAACCACCACATGTCATATACCAGCACTGTATGCTGTCTTGTTTGCCACACACTATGACCTACATACAAATATGCACATAACAACCTTCACCAACATATATATGACCTCCCTTCAGAAAGAGTTGCAGTATGTCCCTTGCTCTATGCACATGTACAGATGCTAATATATCTGACACAGATATATCTCTCCATATGTGTGTGCCATACACACACAAGGTCCACACTGTTGTAAGTCCCTGGACCTCACGGCTGACCTGTTGGGCCTTGCTGCAACATGAACAGGTGTCACGTGTGAGCACACAGTAATATTAGAGGGTGTATACATAGCTGCAAATGCTAGATTAGCATACTAGCCTGGTACAGCAGTTGCCAATGCTAAGCTACACGTTGATATGACTATCATGCATGTGTTACTCTGTCACATCCATGTTTATATAGCTGTATGCGCTACTCCCACAAACAGCCATTGTCCACACTACTGTACAGAACACAGATAACATGGATCAGATGTTTGACATTTAATGCTGAGCAACATATGTCCCACTGCACACAGCTACACACTGATTTGTCCATGGCAGTAGTTATGCAGGGCATCTGTGCATAGATACGTACTGCTGCCACATACTGATGTTTCAAAGTATGTAGAGTAGTCTTTAAATACATCTACTACATGCCAGTAAATACATATCTGTTACATACTTTTCCTTTGTATGCATTCGTAGTTTTCAGTTCGGTGTGTCTTTGCCTTTTTTTTTTTTTCGGCTGGTGTGGGTGGGTGTGTGTGTCTCTTTGTCTCTCTGTCTCTCTCTCTCTGTCTCTGTCTCTCTCTCTCAGTATCTCAATGGGATGATTGCATGTGTGGGCAGCAAGTACAGCCTGCCTTTATAGGTATCTGCACATGTGCATGTGATGGCCTCTGCACCAGTTGGTGGCCACCATTTGGTAATTGCATGCAGCCTGTTGTGTGTACTCACTGTCATAGCAACCCAATGCTATAAATTGCTATGTCAGGTAGGCGTAGCCCTTTCAGCTTTCCAAAGTGGGTCCCATGCTTGTTTGCTGTGGACACCGTTGTGTAAGTCAGAAGGTTGGTATAGTTCTTATATCTGAAGCTAGGGGTGTAGCCAGTGATTTAAATGTTGTACTCAGACCTGAATGTTGCCCCTTCCAGTACACAGTTGTCAGTGTAGCATTGTACTTACCCCTACAAATGCTAACACAAGATACATGGGAGTATGTAGTTTCTTTTCTACTTATACAACTAACTGCCATACAAAAGTAGTTATTGAGATGTATTCATTTGGCACATGAACTGTTTGTGAACTGCTATACTGTAAATATTAATGTACTCACTTCTGCACAGTTTGTGCTTTTTTATTGTTGACATTAGCACAGGATGCTCAAGAAAACAGGACAGTTCCAGTACTGAGTATGCCTGCCTACAACCTTGGTAGACCCTGAACACACAGGTATATTGTACATTTGTGTGGGGATACAGACATACAGAGAGCATTATGTATTATTGTGTGATTGCTATCTTGCTGGAAATTAATGGTTGCTGTGTACCTGTTAGTTTAGCAAGGCAAGTAGTCTGTCTGCATAGCTCACAACTGTGGACCTATCCAGATGGTAGCCAGACGTTAGGCTGTTATTTTTTGTCTGTGCAATGCACAGTTCTTTCCAGCACTGGTACAACGCCATTGTTACAGTTGTTTGCTACCAGTACACGGCTACATCCTTTGGTATTTCAGCGTTGTACTCCTACATAAGGGTATGCTTGTGCAACTCCTTCCAAAGATATTTGCACAGTGTGTAACAGCAGAAAAGCTGATATGCCTGTGTGTTTCTGCCTCAGCCAGGCCTCTGAAACACTCAGGTACATATTTGAACAGAGTGAGGTAAAGGTAGGTAAAAGTGAGGTACACCTTATAAATATTAGGGACAGTAAGTGGAGACTTCGGGAGAACCAGTGCATATGAATTACTACACCTTTTCTGAAGTACAAGTGATGACTAACTCCTACATATTGTCATTATTCATTAGGTGTAATACCCCACCTTTCTGCCTAATGTCAGTACTTTTCAGGGGATTCAGAGGGACACAGCTAACATATGTTTCAAAATCAGGGACATCCCTGATATGTAGTCACAGTTGAGATGTATGTCCTCTGCCCTAGTCAGATATGCCAGTGTTTGTCTTGCTATGACACTGTGTGGGGGTTACAAAGTGCTGCTGTAACATCATTTACTGCTAGAATGGCTGGTTCTCTTATCACAGTCATGTAATGCAATTCCACAACTGCTGGTAAAGTTCCACAGGACAGGTTTTGTGTTATGGCATTCCTATTTTTCCTTTACATTCACTCCTTCTGATGCATGATATATCTATTTCAGCAACAACCTGCTGTGTATGTACTGTGGCTTAGTGGTACTTCATGCAGTCTAGAGTATTCAAGGTCTGGGGTTCGAGACTGACAGTGGTGTTTTATTTTGCTGCTGAGCAGAACAAGGGCTCTCACATGCAGGGTGACTAAGGCACTTTTAAGCAGTTGTAAGTGGGTTTGCATGGGTTTGCGTAAAGCTTAGCAATGCTTAGTTAAGCACACACAAGCGCACACTCACACAAACCCGCTAACTACTGCTTAAAAGTGCTGACTCACGCTAACCCCCACGCTCATTTCTTTGAAAGAAAAGAAAATGGGGAGATAGGACAGTGGTGAAAAAGGGGCACAAAGAGGGGAAGACAGTAGGGAAAACAGCTCGGGATGTGCAGGATGAGTGTAGGGAAGGACCATAGCTGCCCATTTCTTTTACAGCAACAGCTGTGCATATGCAATACTTTTGGGGGGAAATATGAAATGTTCCACCCCTGAGAGAGGGGTGAGGACAACAAAGTATGTTGTACTGCCAATTGAATTACATTTTATATGTCCAGCAGACATGTGTGCAAAATGACCAGCTATGTATGGGGCGTAATTTTTTTTTTGAGCAGATTGCCCCTTTTTTTTCTTTTTCCAGGTGAGAGTGGAATGTGGGGTAGGTGATGTAGGTATATTTGGGGAGGTAGGTTGGGGAGGTAAACAGACAGGACAAACAAGATGCATACGGGGCAGAATATGACACATGGTGGGTGAACACCATTGACAGGGAAGGATGTCTGGAAACGGAAAGCCCATGAGCCCACAGATGGTAACAGTGGAACTGAGATCCCCACCCATGGGCAGTCACCACTGCACCTTCACAGCCCAGAGGGTGGCTGTGCTGGGGGCTGCATAGGAGGGGTAGGCTCACCCATGAGTTGCGCCACTCGTGCCTTAAGCTGGCGTAGAGGATCAGTGACAGAACACTCAATCTCCCTACGCACAACAGCCCAGACTGTTCAGACGGTGATAGGTGGCCCTCCTCCGCCCACGCTTGCATGGGAGGGAATGAGCCCCATCCCTGCAGCGCTTCCACCCAAAGGTGGCACAGGGCCAACGGAGGAGGAGGTCCTAGGCTGGGCACCGGACCTGTTGGTGTCAGGTGCTATCACCAGCTGAGGTGAGACAGGTGGGTCCGCTGGGACCGGCCTTCCCATACATTCTATGTTTAGGAGGATTTAATGAAAATATGGGTTAGTAACAGTCAACAGCATTCCCAATTAGTTATAACAGCATGCAGAGGTATTCCCATTAACCCAACACACCAGAGTTCCAACAGTTGAACAGCAAGCATAACACATGCATATATGGAACAACAGTGGACATTACAACAGCATGCAGGTTTAATTGATGGCAACATACCACCAATATTGTGGCATTTGAACAGGGCACATGCATCGAAATAAATGCAGATATTTATAAACCAATAGGACATATGTCCCAACAAATGTTTTGAGATTAGACATACCCATTGAGGTGTGGAATTGAATTTTTTATGCACATACAGTAGGGTGGAAAATGATAGCTCCATTATCAACTTATATAGCCTTCTAGTTTACACTACATTCCTATTAACTGCAGTTATATGTCCCCTACATGTATTATTACACTACCCAATTGTCCTTAAATCCTGAAATGGGTTTTGCTAGATCTTTATATACATGGGCTGTATCTGACATACAAACTGTCCGGGATGCAGATGTTACTGCTACATATTTTGTGAGTTGCTCAGACACACTACTGCTGAGATGGTACACTGACAGCTCTACTTTCCTATATTTATCTAGATATGTTTAGGTGAAATTATCACTTATATTTTAACAGCTCCCTACATTTCTGCAGCACAATGACATTTCTGGGGAACACAATACCAAGCTACTCATGTGTCAGATTAACCTGTACATGCTGGGCATGAACCAACAGTTGAGGACTGTGAATATGCTTAAAAGCTACTGGCACTCCCTTCAACTACTTTATATGGGCCTACCCAACTGTGTGTTAACAGCGCTTAATACAACAGTACTATTTCTATAATGCAAGAGTACAACAACATATCAAAGAAAATGACACAGACATACTCCAGGAATTATACCTTTATTAAAGACTTGAAAGACTTTTCTAGAGGCTCTCTCATTTATTTTATATAACAGTACATGCAGAATAATTATTAGAGAATTATTATACCTTTATTTATTGTGTTAAAACACTTTTTTCAGGCTCTCTCATTTATTTTACATAACAGTACAAGCAGAATAATTACTAACCTGCCTGGTGGCACAGCCTTAGCAGCCTATCTGCATAGGCTTGCTGATTCGCAGCACGGACTCCTGCAGCTGTGAAGTAAATGAAGTAATATTGAGACATAACTATCCATAGTATACACTAGAATAGCAATTCTTACATACTTAATTCCATGGCTAACTACTCAGTAGTGGGGCATTTTCCATCCCACAGGCCTCCTGGATCCACTGGTCCAGTTGATCTGCCTAGCATCTCTTCAGGTCTGTATGGTGGTGTCTGACCTGCTCACCAGTCTGAAGGACACCTGTGGCACTGGTGAGTTCATGGGCTAGACGGTCTCAGGCTTCCGCTTTGTATTGGGTGCCCTGGTACTGGCCCCGCAGGAGTCTAGCCTCATGATTATGGACAAGGAGCCAAACCATTTCTTTTGACTCCTCAATGCCCCAATGTTGCACTCAAAAATGAGAGCTCTCTCCAGCACCGGCCATTGCTGCTTGCAGATGGGAGCTACAACCAGTTATGGCAAGTATTTCCACCTATGGAGCTTAAATATGCATCATTTCCCGCACTTATTTGTGATTGGCCAGTTTTTAAAAAAAATCAGCTGAAGGCACACCTGCTTAGCAATGGGTAAACTTCCATTGATATGTATGTGTGTGTTGAAAGTGCATGCTTATGAAAAGCTGTCATGGCTTAGTGGTTCAGTATTGTGATTATGGTGTACAGTATCCTGGGTTCAAGGCCTGTCATTGCTTTTTATTTTACTACTGGCCAGACTGGCTAGGAGGTGTGGCTGTGTTTTACCGATTTTGTTCAACTTTGCCCGAAGTTGCTCTATGTTGCTCTTCATTGCCCGATGTTGCGCTGGTTAGTGCTGTGCACAGCTACGTGCAAACATCTTCTGTTTGTGCTCATTTGCGCGATGCACAGCTCCACGCAAAGCTATTGCTCTAGTTAATGCAGTGCTTAGCTACGAGCAATTATATTTAAATATGCTTAATAGTGGTAAACTTTGCTTAGCAGTGCTTCACATTGCTTAAGATACATTAGTTATGCATCCATCAGTATGCATAACCATTTCACTTTCCTATATATATATATATATATATATATATATATATATATATATATATATAAAATTTATTCACTACTACATAGGTCATTTCAATGCTTTTTGCTGAAATTTAAATGATAAATGTAAGGGATTATTTTTATATACAGATTTCAAACAGAAAATAGAAAGGGGAGTGGTGGGACTTGAACCGGGAATGCCTCCTCTTTGTGCGAAAGCTCTACCACTACGCTATCGCTATTTTGCTTAATTTGCATATAAGTTTCTTATTATCCTCTTCGATGTCTAAACTGCTAACTGTAGCTAAGCAATGGGCAAACTCGTGCAAACACTCGCAAATACGGGCAGCTACATCGGGAATAATAAAAAAAAATAAAGTTTTACATTTTATAATTGTACAGGGGTTTAGAATGTGGGGGAGTGAAGTGTTGGGTATGTACACATTTGAGCAGACTCGCTCATGTAGGTTGACATTTCCCGATTGAGAGACTTGCAGAGGCATGGATTTTTGGACTGCTCAGCAGTCCGACACGCCCCCTGCACTTGTGCATGCTCCGTGTTAGCCTTAGAGTTGAGGCAGCGCACCCTGATTAATATGCATGGCTGCCCTCATTAATATGCATGGCATGCTGCCGTCTTACTCTTAGACTGGCGTTTCCATGTAAGACTACTTTAGTCTTACACAGAGGATTCGTGAATCCTGGGGAATATCTTTGTTTTATCTAAGCTCATCTATGCAAATTCTTTCTGCCTGAGTAACATTGTCCCTGCTTAAATGATCCTTACCCAAATTTCGATGTAAATCTTTAAGCATATTACCCTGAAAGAGTGAAACAATTGGAGACATAGGTGGCTTGAACGTGGACATCCGAAATCTAAAAGATCTATTATCAGCCTGATTTGATTCACCCTGAAAAAATAAATGTAAATTTAGATTACGGCAGAAATCTACCACATTCTGTGCAAATTGATGTTCAGGCACAAAAAAATGGGAACATAGCTTAGGCCTTTATTAAGTACTTTAATTTGCATATCCAACAAACTCAAAGAGGAGATATTAAAAACATTACAAGAAGTTACACCTGAGACATCACCCTCACCATTCCTTCTAAATCTGGTGGAACCGTTATGCTTTCTCCCCCCTCTTCTGGACATAGGCCTAAAGGGTGGGCCAAGTTATCTCCCGAATTATTTCTCTTAGACCTCGTGACCTGTCCATGTGAGCCTCCTCCCCCTCAGTATTGGATGAGGTATCCTCACCTAATGTAATATTCTCCCTATTTCTTTTCTTTAGAATGGATTTAGATCTTTTGGGCCTAAAATTCCCTGATCTAAGATTGGGAGTAGCAAATTTAACATTTTTCTGTATTTCAAAGGGTCTCCCCCTATCAAAATCATCAACATCTCTCTGAAATTTCTTCATCTTTTTCTCTTTCAAAACATTTTCCAACTCTAACAAATCCTTGCTTAGTTGGTTCAGACTGACATTGCAACATGGAAGAGTCTGAAATTCTTGTACCCCTTTACTCAACTCATCCAAACCAGAAACCTGTTGTTGTATAGTTTTCATGTAATAAGAAACTAGAGCATTAACAAAGCCCATTGAAGCTTGCTGTTGTACTGCAAGCCAGTCATCTAATATTAACTGGTCAACCTGAGGAACAAGTGGCTGAATCTTGACCCTCTGTCCTGTGGGGATATCTGTTTCTGTTGATATGCCTTAAAAAAACGCAAGTTCCACATATTGCTTTTCAAACTCTTCATTTCCTTGTTGAGTTTAGAGAAGGCCAACTTATGTCAATTGGCCAAATCATCAGCACACCCACCAAGTTGTCCCACCATTGTATGTGAGCCCAGACCGAAAACACCCAAATCACCAGTATCAGAGGACAATCCCTTTATAATAGATGCTAGGTCCATGGTACATCAATCTAACCTGAGCAAAAAGTGGGGACCAAAACCAATATCAAGTTAATAAATGGGAAAAAGACCCAAAAATGTTTTGGTACCTGAATGTGTACCCCACCAGAACATATATTGACAAAAAAAGTACAGATGCAAAACAAATTATTCCAAAACAAGGAGCCAGATATTCACCTCAACTCCAATGGTGGTCCTATGTAAATGTTGACATAATCAGCAATCCTTAAGCATCATGCTAAGTGCCCACCAAAAATTAAAACGTAACTGCTACAGTATATTCCAAAATAAATAGTGAAGTAGCAAAAGAGGTGGGCACAATAATTAGCCCTGGTGCACACAATGTCTTCTCAATTGCCCAAAGGGCTTATTATCACATACCACCAAAAACAATATTTTGCATCAGTACCAGTCCCAATTGCAAAAATTGCATCAGTCCCAAAATCAACAATAGTATCTGGTGGACCACGATTATCAAAAACCAGAAATGGAAAAAATCCCCCTATTCCACTCAAGCCCGATTTGAGACCAAAACCCCAACACAGAAAAATAAAAAACTTTATCTAAAAAGATATTTGCTAAAAAGGCCTAACACCCTAAATCAACCCCAAAAATATACATCAAACTTCATCAGTTTGTCTTTGTGTGTTATTATTTATTATGGGTAATGTTCATAAATATTTTATGCAATTGCTTACGGCTGGTATGCCATAAAACCGCATACCACAGAACTACACAATTTATAAAAGTAAGGGTACATGATAACATAATGCCAAAGACAACTGCATGTCTGGATAGCTCTGGGTGCTACATAGGTGTGCAAATGAAGAGCCACAACTCTCTCCTGATTCCTAAATATGAGTCTCACAGAGTACAATACAGAGCAGAGGTAGGATATTAAGGAATGTGCAAGTATGGTTTAACTGCTCTAAACCCAGTGACCTGACAGCCATGTACAGTTGATGCATTGCTCAGTAGAACAAGCCCAAGGAACAGAATTAGCACATTAAGTAGAAGCATGGTTGGAATCACTACTTTGAAAACTTTTCCAGAATGTGTCACACAGCAGCAGAATCCATGCACAAAAGAATGGTACCACAACTGCAGTCTTCTCATTGCAGTGCAATGGTAACATAAGGCATCAGCCAACGGGAAGAAAAGTAACACATTATCCTTTCATCACAAAAGTACACATATCTTCTCTTTTTTCATATTCAGTGCCAGAGTGGGAGAAATGTCAGCAACAGAAAAGCTGGAGTTGTATGGCATCTGACAACTGTTTGTTATAAGAAATATATGTCTGGGGATACATGAAAGCAAGATACCATTTTTTTTTTGAGGTGCAGAGTTATCAATCATGGAATGCAAAGCCACAGAAAGGCTTATAAGACAAAAGTAAAAAATCCCAGGATACAAAGAAAGTCTGCTACTCTAAATGAACATGATATCATTTCTTTTCCTGTACAGATCTCCCAGTTGTAGGAATGGCTGTTAGCCAGCCTGACTTCCTTAATCCATTATGTATTCTCTATTCTTGCTCCTTGTGACTCCTTATTAATTTGTGTGTCTACAATTTATAAAAATACAATGGTCTCTGTAAGACAGACTGTACTCTCTGCTTCCATTTGTGGAATATTTCTAGAATTACTATAGTGCTCATTGTATCATGAATTATTTCTAAGAGATGGAAGAAATTGCCATAATAAATAAAATAAACTATACTAATGAAATAATTTCAAAAGACAATAATATAACTTCATAGTATATTAAAATATATACATTAATGAGTTGGCAGACTTTAAAAATTCCTTACAGGGTACTGTGTCAGAAGTATTGGGTGAACAAATGGGTGCAACTAAGGAAATATTTTTTTTTTGAGCTGGGATACAGGATTTGCATTTTCTAGACATAAAAAAGCCTTGTTAAGTTTAATTCTGGTGGCTGACAAAAAAGCAATCACTAGAAAATGGAAATAAATCAAAGTCTAAACCAACTGTGTTTGAAGTAAGAATGTTGTACGAGAGATACAATAATGAAAAGTGGTATCTGTAGGAAAGAATAAGAGCAAACATAGAAAAAGAATGGAAATTGTGTGAACAATATACACACAATAATGTTTTGCAGAGAAAGTGAGGTTTAAAGGAAGGCAGAAATTGTGTAATTTATGTAATGCTGGATTGATGATAATTGCATAAAAGCATATATGTGATGTATAATGTTTGCAACTGTGAACATGTTAACATGGTTTGTTTTCTTTTGTATAAATGCCTTTTTTATAAGTGATAATTCAAAAAGGTGTTAAAAATGTATGTATTAATTAAAGTACTGCAAACATTTTTAAATATTTGTCATTGTCATCATCATAGTCACTATCATCAGCCCTCTTTTTCCTATTTTCTACATGTGATCAGGGTATTGATTCAACTGTCTCCCCCCTCTCAGTTTATTGACACTCTCCTATCTTCTTTGACTGGTCTTCTCTCCTGCAATCTATCCAACCCTTTGCTGAATGTCCTCATTTCCTCTTACCTTCTTCCTATCTCTCCTACATTTTTTTTGCCAAATTGTCCTCTGCTTTCCTGCACTGTGTCTTAACCACCATAATCTGTTTACTCTGACTTTCTCTCCAATTGAAGCTTCTTTGGCATCTGCTCATTTATCACCATATCTTCATATGTCCCACAATATGAATCATTTCAGATACTTCATCTCCATAACCTCCAGTTTCCTGAATTGCTCCACCTTCACTGACCAGGTTTCTGTACCATACAAAAATACAGGTCACACCACTGATTTTAAGCTTTGACTTCCTCATTTAGACATCCCTTCTCCTCAACCACCCCTCCATGATAGTCAAACCAATTAACCTGTTTCACTATTTTTCTTCTATTTCAATTTTCATCTTATTCTGATTTCCCTCAGTTTTCTGCCACAACAACTATCTTGTCTGCACTCACTTTCATCCCATTCACCTTCAGCTTTACATTCCATTCCCCTAATATTTGCTAAAGTTCCTGTTCATAGTCTACTTGTAATGCTACATTGCCTGTGTCATGATATGGGCTAGTGCGAGCATAGCCATCTAGACTTCTGTAAAAAATGATATGCCCTTTGAATATCAAACTGATTTGTACAAATGCTTATGTTATGAATGTATTAGAGCTGTACAGCATTTGAAAATCAAAATGTTTGTAAAGTTGCTAAAAGTTAAAAAAATTCTATCAATAGTGGGCCCTGCTGGACAGGGAAGAAATATACATGTGAGAATGTATGAATAAATGTTAGAAAGAGATACTGGAAGAGAAGGGGTTAAACATCTAGCTTACTTCTTACGTTAAGAAAAATACTGTTAATTGGACCACCTGTTGGGCCATGGAAGTGCTTATCTCACAGCTCTGAATAAGACCAGATACAGCATGCCTTGAAAAAGCCTTTGTTTATTAGCTCAGTAAAAAGAGGGGAAGCCCCAGGCACTGCATTAAATGTTAACAAAACTTTAGATATGCATCTTATCACATTCCTTCTTAGCCTTGGCCCTCCATTCTATATCACACTTTTTTTTCCTACACTACTTCTTTATTTTGATTGCTTCCCAAGTATCTGTTTTATAATCCTCACACATTCTGTTTTGAGATGGTGTCATTCTTCTTCAACTCCATCTATTTTCACTTTTTCCTCAGGTGCTAGAGCTATGAGTATTCCCTTGAACTTCTGTGCTTTCTCTGCAGTCACCTTCCAGGTCTTCAGTCTAGTTTCTTTTGACCTTAGAGACTTGCCTGTCATGGAAATGAATTATTTGTCTGTTTATTTATTTGTACTAGCATTTGTTAAGTGGGATAAAGCAATGATACACATGGACTTTTCTCAGACTCACCCTGTGAACACTGTATAGTTCATTGATTTTCTCAGAGTCACACAGTTAGGCAAAGGATGGCTGAGGAGACAATAAGAAACAGCTCTTTAAAAGCTGATAGCCTTAATCTGTCCTGATGAGGAGCCACTTGAGGTATGGGTCACAATGGGAAATTACAAGGGGTGTGACTTGTTGGAATTGAGGCTATAGGAGCTGGAAGGACTTAAAGACAGTAGCAAAAAAAAAAAAAAAAATTGAGTTGGTGTGACAACATCAACATCAAGTTTTGCAATAGTTTAATGATATCCCTGGAATTACTGAAATTATCAGCATTATCTTGTTATTCAGTACTAGGGAACTGTACTAGCATCATCATCTTTAATTGAGTAATTCCTGAACTAGCTTTCCATTTAAAGGCATTAATTCAGAGCATACATTATGGCTGCTTTGAGATGAGTGGTAATAATCCGAGAAGATGTTATTGATGTTTCAAAGAATAATGCATGAATAATGCATGAAAAGTGACATATATCTTTGAGACTGGCAACACATTAAACATATGGTGTATGTAACAGGAAAAAAATACAAAAGCAAAAGAAACAACACTGTACTTCCCTTTTTAGCAAAAGAATAGCATTTAAATGAGCATACATAAATGATACATAATTGCAGCTTAGAAATGGAATTCAGACTTACTTCTTGACTGTTTACGTTACTGCAGAGCTTGCTTCTCAAAGAGTCTGGCAAGGTCACATGATGTAAGATACCAAGTGCCAAATCCATGGAGTAAGATACCAAGTTGCCAAATCTGGTTATATTTTATATATATATATATATATATATATATATATATATATATATATATATATATATATATATATATATATTATATTATATTTATTTCGGAATTGCCATCTTTATAGGAATGAAACTGTCATAAGGTTTCTTACTTTAAGTCACTGTTAAATGAGAACTAATCATGTAGTGTGGGCGTTATTTATTTTTTTATATATTTTTTTATTTGTTGACAAAAGGTCTGATCCAGATACGTGTGTAAAGGTGATTGTTTAGGCATTGAGTGTTTTGTAGGTTTTGTAGGTTATTTATTACAGTAGGCTAGTGTCATTTCAAAAAGTTTATTTAATACAATTTATTTCTAATTTTATCAGATGTACATAAGTA
The DNA here is from genome assembly GCF_019279795.1 of Protopterus annectens. Classification (NCBI taxonomy): domain Eukaryota; kingdom Metazoa; phylum Chordata; order Ceratodontiformes; family Protopteridae; genus Protopterus; species Protopterus annectens. Next base: position 928,224,128 of record NC_056744.1, read on the forward strand.
GTTTTTAAACGGGTTATTCTATGATGTTTTTAGGAATGCCTTGTGTGTTATTTGTAGAAACTGTAATGTTTTATGTGCTGATAGACCGTAACAGTTTTATTTATAATATGTTTAATTTATAATATGTTACGGTTAACTGTTTAATGTTATACTATTTAGGAAACACTGTATTTTTAAGGTTCCGCAGTTCAAGCACGTACTATATCACTAAATTGGAGTATTTAAGCAACAGGAAGTGATGTTTTGGTCATTTGAAAAAGTTTGGCAACCGCTAAACGAAAGCGCTTACCTTATTTGTCTTTACTTGGATATCAGCTTTTGCTTGTATTATTGTATTATTTTATTTATTCATTCAAAGTAAAGTGAACTATTTTTCAGCCAGTCTGTGCTCTCTTCGTTTAAAGGTCACATGATGATGCCTTATTTGGACATTATGTTACTGTGACTCACCCCCCCCCCCCAAGAAGTGTGCAATTGTGAAAACAGGAAAGGCATCATTAAGAATTTAAAAGCAAAGGGAAATCCTATTTGGAGACTTATAAACAGAGGGACTGACTGCTGAGTGAAAAAATAAAAGATGTACAGAAGCTGCAGGAGTTACTACTTTGCTTTCTGGAGAATATGCTTATAGATAACATTCAAGCTACACTGCCTTATGGAGTCTGAAATTATACACTAAGGGCACAATGTATCTTTAGCCAGAAGCAGATAGTTTGTAGTTTAGGATCATAGGATCATAGGAGATTACTAGGCTATCGACCCAGAGGTCATATTAAACCTTGCCATTTCAACCCAATGTAATACCATAGAGGTACTAGTCAATACCCAAGACTGCATTTAGTGATGACTGCCCTATGTCCAGTAGGGTTGTAGGCGCTGTCCCCAGTAAGAATTTATGGTGCCCCATCCACTTATCCAGGTTCCTCTTGAACAGTGTCATAGAACTGCTCTGTTCCATATGAATTGGTAGCTTGTTCCAAAGACGTGGCATTTGCCGGGAGATAAATCTGTCCCTCCAACATACCCTATTTAAGTCACAGGCCATATTTAAGTTCTTGGAATGGGTGGCCCTAGACCCATTTGTTTGATAGAGATGCACTAAATTCATTAGGTCTGGGCTTTAGGTTGCTCTTTAGGCCAGGCATAAGTCTCCCCTAAGAAGTCTATACGATACAGAGTATAGTGCCATGGATTTTAGTTGGTTCGTGTAAGGCACATGCTGGAAGCCCTTGATCTGCTTTGTTAGAAACCTCTGAGATCTCTATAATTGCTGTGGATGCTTAGTACAGTACATACCACATGGGGAGTTATACTTAATTATGAGCCGGATAAGTGCCGAATATAGGGGGTTATAACTTCTTTTGCTATTAGATGTTTTTCCTGATATCATCTTTCCTTGTTTGAATGTTTTGTTTTCAGTTTCTTGTGCAAGCTTTTCCTGTCAGTACATTTACTTGGAAAGGAAATGTTTTAACTTATTTACTTCAAGTTAAAAAAAAAATACAATTTCACTTTGAATGCCTAATAGGAGATGTTTCATACATTAACTTAAGTTTTACATGTATACCAATACGTGTGGTGCCTGTTGTTGGAATGGTAGCTACTCAGAGCAAATAGCTCACAGCTAACATACACAGCCTTTTATATAAGTCAGAAACATGCTCAGTGCTTAACAAATTAATACAACACTACTCCCCAAAATAATTTAATGCTCTTCTAATATAAACCTTGTGATACCCACATATATATAATTGCCTCTGAACTTGCTCTATACCCCATTTCTTAATTACAATAGTAACCTATTCTGCCCTACCTAGTTCCTACCCTCACTTCCATTTCTTTGAATTTCTATACACATATCACATGATCTATTATCTATCTGACAAACCCACTAATACACCTCTTGAAATGCTCAATGTTCAGCATCTACTAATGCATAAGCTTCTTTCTAATTGCCTGTATTTTCAAATGAATAAAATCTAATAAGCAGATAATATGTGTAATTGTTAATGTGTATTATGTAAGGTCTGCCCATATGTATTACTGAATGTCTGTTTAAAAATGTTTGCAATACGTTGGAGTTTTTCTCCCCAGCCTCTGCTGAAAAGGGTATTTTGACTAAACCCATTCGAATACACTCTGTGAACAAAAGCAAAATAAAATATACATAAAATCTAAACATTTAAAGGGTTGATTATTTTAAGGATAAACAGTAATGTGCATTCTTATTTTGTAAGTTTTGACTAAATAGTGGATGTAAACTTTATATTATGACAAGGAGGGTGTTATTGCTGGATCGTCATCATTTATCTCCATTCTGTTTTTAATATCTTACTTCCCCCTCCTCATTTTCTAATGAGCACAAGCTCTCCTCTCCTTGACAGCCATCATGCAGTCATCCATGAAGGTTTTGTGGTTAGGTCATTAACCTTGCCCCCTGGGGCCTATAGTGAGCTCCTGTATCATGGCTGGGGTATCCTATGCCATCTACTAACATGTGTATGCTCTCACACATGGACTTATGAGGGGTGTAATTCTTGACTTTATTTTTTACTTATTTATCTTTTATTGCCCTAGTTAGTCCTACTAACTAGTAGCTTCTTTTCAGGGGAGACCCAATGTAGTATTTATACCATTATAGGAAATTCAGCCATTGCCTCAGGAAACTTCCCCTACTCACCCTTGTTGTTGGTGGGACCCATTTTGGAGGAGCACTTCCTGTTTCTGTTCCAAGCAAAGTGGTGGCCTGGAGAAACAGGGAGGGAGATGGAGAAAGAAGGAGATGATGGAGTGGTGAAATAAATGAAGAAGAAAGCAAACATTGAGGCCAGATTCTGAAGAAATGTTTTAAAGAAACCTGTTCAGCAAAGGATGGATATAAAATTACAACCTTCCAGTCGAGAGAGTTGTGTGTGGGATGACTTACTTAAAGAAATGGCGGTGCAGAGTGAGACAGAAAATGAAGGAGATGTTTCCTGGGGGGACATTATGGATAAAATACAAAAGGAAGACGCAGAGGCAATCCTGATGAATAGTGGTGAAATGTAAAAGAAAAAAAATATGCAGAGAAAGTAAAAGAAGTCAAAATGAAGTAGTAGAAAAGAAGTTAGAAGAAAATGAAAAATGGAAGTACATGGTAAGCATTCAAAGTAAAGAAGACAAAAACATGGACAGGTAGGAAGTCTGGGACAATTTAATAGCTCCTTTGGATATAAATGCACATGAGGTAAGAGGATTTATTTTTATTAACAAAAAGACATTTTGTGCCATTATACCTGAGACTGCTTTTTCAATGGAAAATTTTCTTGGAGTATATGAAAAAAACTAAGACTGTAACCCACGGAATCTTTATGTGATTAAAGCATTTAACAAGGAAGGAAATAGAAGATTCATGTATAATTTCAAACAGAAGTAGAAAGAAAGACTTTGAAAGGACATTTGAAAGCTTTATGCATAGAAGTACTGGGCATTGCAAATGTTTATGACAAAAGGGGTTTATGGACTGGTGACTGGGATTATAATATTGTGTTAAAAAGAGAGAAAAAATTATACATACAGTAAGCATGATAAATGTGACGTGGAATAGGGATGTTGAAAAATACTGGAGACAACCCAAAACATGATTTTTTTTTGTTTTTTTTGTTTTTTGCGGAAAAGGACATTTGATAAGTAAATGTGACAAAAGAAAATGCTATATTTGTAGGGAAATTGGACATGATGTAAAACAAATGTGAATTAGAATGTTATAATGTAACAAAATTGAACATTTATAGATGGAGTACAAAAATGAAAATAAGAGTAAGGAAAAAGAAAAATATAGAAAAGAAAATGAAGAAAGAGAAGACATTTTAGAAGAAGTAGAAATAGAAGGAAAATTAAATGAGAATAAAATAATAAATATGGCATAGAAGAAAGTTCTGAAATAAGTAATGAAGAAGACATAAATTGGGAGGTAGTAAAAGGGAAAAAACAATTCTGTTGGTAAAAGGGTAAAAGACAGAATAAGGACATTTAAAGGAATAACTACAAAAGAAAGGAACTGGATGAAAAATAATGCATACATGTATGGGTTGGGGGTTGGTATAATGGTTAAGATGTGACACACAAGGCATAGTTTTTGATTCTTACTTTTGGGAAAGAAATTGCTAAAGTTTGGAATGGCCTGTTAAGAAAGTTAGCTTAGTAATTAGCTATGAAGTTTGGGAAAATTAAAAATTTAGAGTGCTTTCTGTAATTGTGAATAGTAATAACTCACAGTGAGAAGAATAGGAATTTTGAAGTGGTGTAAAACATTTAGGTTCATAGGTTCATAGGTAGGTACTAGGCCATCTGCCCAAAGGCATTTATAAGCCTAGCTGGAAAGTGTTGGCTTTTGCCGCCCCCTTAGATTAGTTCCCTGTGCCTCTGTCCAGCAGAGCCATTGAAGTGATCCCTGGGGTAAACTTTCTATTTCCCATCCACTCATCAAGGATTCTCTTGAAGTGGGTTAGTGAGGAGCTCTGCCTAATGTAGATTGGAATCTTGTTCCAAAGCATGGGAAGTCTCTGTGACAGGAATCTATCCCTCCAGCACAACCTATTTATTGTTGTGGTGAGGTTTAGATCTCTGGAGAGTGTGGCTTGAGGGGATATGGTTTTCTTTAGGTGGAGCATGTCCATCAATTCTGGGTTGGACATGGTCTTGTATGTCAGGCAGAGATCACCTCTGAGTAGGCGGTATGCAACCGAGTACAGCTGGAGTTTCTTCAGTCGAGCTGCATAGGGCATCTGCTTGAGGCCAGTGATCCTCTTGGTGAGGTACTTCTGTGGTCTTTCCAGTTGTTTCAGGTGTCTTGTAAGGTTCATTCCAAATTGGGCAGTGTACTCTATGATGGGTCTGATGAGTGATGCATAGAGGGGTCCAATGACCTCTTTCGATCTGGATGCAAACCCTTTTGTGATTAGGTGGGCCATATAGAAGGATTTTCTAACCACTTTGGCAATGTGATTATCAAAGGAGAGGTTACCATCTACTTGGGTCCCCAGATCCCTTATTACGTCTTCCATATTTAGGGGGCTACCACCTATGTGGTAGTTTGTGGGTACTTTGTTTTTTCCAAAGGGGATGACTATGCACTTTTTGGCATTTAGCTTGAGGCCATAGTTTTGACACCAGGTATCTGTCTCAGTGAGACCCTTTTGGAGGATGTCTGTGTCAGCTGGAGAGTCAACTATAGCCCCTAGTTTGCAGTCGTCTGCGAACTTGGTCAGCCATAGTCCTCCTGTGCTTGCCTGTACCTCTAAGAAGTATATGCCGAACAGGAGGGGTACTACGACTAAGTCCTGGGGAATGCCACTTGTAACCGGTTTAGAGTCAGACCTAGCTCTCGCAGCTCTTACCATGTGGGTTCTGTCTGTGAGCCAGTTGGCAATGCATCTCATGATGTAGGGGTTTATGTTCAGGCTAGTGAGCTTGTCTTTAATACCTGAGTGGGGAATGGTGTCGAAGGCCTTTGCAAGGTCTAGGTGGACTGTGCGGACCACCTTTCCCTCCTCTATAGCCTTGGTAACTGTCTCAAAGAAGTCCACCAGGTTTAGGAGGCATGATCTGCCCTTAACAAAGCCGAACTGGGTAGGGTCCAGTGTTTGGAGGTTTCCAATGTCTCTGTTAATGAGATCTATGATGATGCACTCCATAGCTTTGCAGACCAAGCTAGTCAGGCTTATAGGGCAATAGTTCGCGGGGTCCATTGTGGCTCCACCTTTGTGGAGTGGAATAACGGTTGATGTGCGCCACTCGGTGGGCATGTAGCCTGTAGAGAGGCTGAGTTTAAACAGTGTGTTTAGGTGAGGGGTTAGTTCATCTTTGAGCTCGTGTAGGACGCAGCCCAGGACAATGTCTGGTCCCGTTGATGCTGTGTTTTTGGCTTTGGAAAGGGCTGTTTTAACCTGAGTGTCTGTGATTTCAGGGGCACTACATTCTTCTGGTATAGTTATGGGCCCTTTTGGGGGTGAGAGGGGGGTGAAGTTTGCACTGAACCTGTCTGCCAGAATGTTGGCTATATCGGTCGGTTCAGTGTATTTTGTGCCATTCTGCACTAACTCTGAGCAGATCTGAGAATTGCCACTTAAATTCTTGACATAGCTAAAGAATGCCTTGTGGTTATCTTTGGAGTCCATGGCAATTTTTCTTTCGAAGCTAATCTTGGATTATTTTATGAGGGAACATAGTTTCTTGCTGATGCTGATCAGGGATGTCTTCCCTTCTTGTGATTTTACTCTTTTCTGTACTTGTTTCCTCCATCTATTGTATAGCTTGTTTATGGCAGGGGTCCACCAGACTGGTTTCCTTTTCTTGGAGGAGCGAGTCTTGGTTTTGTTTGGGATAGCATGATCCATGCATTCTTGTAGGTGCCTGTAGAGTGCATTAGTAAAGGATTTTGCAGCTTGGACAGCATTATCCTTTAGCATGGGTGCTTTGAAACTTCCCACCTTGGTCTTAAGTAATGTGAAGTTTGCTTTTGAAAAGTTTTTCACTGTGGTTTCTTTGACCAGGGGTGGTAGCGGAATGTGGATATCCAGAGCGACTAGTTTATGGTCAGATCTAACCAGCGAGGGGTTGACCTCCAGTGTGGAACACTGGTCGCCCATGTTGGTGATGACCAGGTCCAATATGTTGTCACCTCTGGTGGGGGTGTTGACCAGTTGATCCAGGGTGTTTGAGTTTATAAATTCTAGGAAATGTTGGGCAAGGGAGTTTGTACTTGAGTAGTTCTCCCAGTTAATGTTTGGGTAATTGAAATCACCCAATATCAGGCTGTTTCCCAGTGTTTCCAGGAATGTGGAGTGGGGGTCCTGGGACATGGTGGGTGATCTGTAGCAAGCTATAATTTGAATAGCAGTTTTGCCCATTTTTAGTTGCACGTGGATGATCTCTAAAGCATCGTGTTGTGCCACTAACCTGGAGGTGTGGGTATCCTTGATGAATATGGATACTCCCCCCACCTTTTGTATTTCAGTCCAGGTTTTGTGGCCGAAATGTATGGTATGAGTTGTAGCCTGGTAGTGCTGGGTTGCTGTCTGAAGCCTTAAACCAGGTTTCTCTTACTGCACATATATCGATTTTCTCCATACTGAGGAGTGCCTGGAGTGCATGCATTTTGAGGTTTAGACTTCGGGCATTGAGTAGCATTACCCTCAATTTTTTGTTACTTGTGCTATTTACGGCGATGGGTTTGTCTTTTGAGCCTTGCCTAAAAAAGGCACTATGGGGTGGCAAGAGCCTTGGCCAGTATTCGAAAGCCTAAGGGTGACAGGTGCAAGCTGTCTCTAGCGAAGCAGCTTGTTGAGCATGTTATCTCAGGCTGACAGACACTGGATCCCCTTTGAATGACACCAGACACCTAGCCAATTGTTGAAATTGATAATTTTTTTCTCTATACTGTGGTATCATTCTTGGTGAGGGCAAGATGCTACTCAGGGTCGGGGTCATACCAACCTGGGCTACATGATCAGAGAGTTCCTCCATGTCTCTTTTCATGTAGTCCAGGGAGGTACGGCTCAGGTCATTCACACCAACATGGACAATGACAGAGTCATATTTGTACTTGTTCTGGAGTGACCTGAGTGCTTGTGTTATGTGGCGGATCCTGGCACCCGACAGGCAGCTAACAGTAACCTTCTCCTTGTTCAGCCTAGTGAGTGGGATGTTAGTGTGCCTGACTATAGAGTCACCTATTACTAGTGTGTTGGGTATGTGATTTAGCCTTAAGGGCTGTGGTTGTGTGGCACACTGGTTTTGTGACGTATGTGTTTCATGTTTTTTGTTGGGAGGTGGAGGTTGCTTGAATGTCTGCTTTGGAGATCTCTGTTGCTTCTGCAGATTTTTATTTAGAGCCTCCGAGTATGTTTTTGTGTATTTATGTGTGTTTTTTGCCGGTGATGGTTTCATAGGTCTATTTGAGACTGGTGGTGTGATACAAGTAATTCCCTTCTCCTCTTGACTGCCTGGTCCAGTCTTGGGTTGAGAGAGCTTAGCCTCCAGTTTGGCTGTATAATTGCATCTCTTGCATGTATTAGTGTTTGGTAGAAGGAGGAGAGGGTTGTCTGCGTACATGAGGCAATTGTAACATTGCCTCAAAATGCCCAGATTCACCAGTTGGACCAGAGAGTATACCTGAAACTGCCCTTTGGACATGCCTGGATAGGTACAGTGAACTGTTTTACTGACTGGCTGGTAAGGTCGAATAGAGAGCCTTGTCCTTCTCTACAGTATAGGGGGGTCTAGTGCTAAGGTTTATTAGTGCTTGCTATGAGTTTTGAGCAAGTGTCAGATTGAGAAGTGAATGGTTTGAGTGCTTAAGTTGAAAGTTTGTCTAGTTCCAAGGAAAAAGTTGAAGAGTAGACTTTGTGGAGCCGGGAATAGTTATACCCTAGCTAGCCAGTGCTGCCCAGCATGCAAAACCATGCAAATGTGGGTTTTATAGCAGGGAAATGAAAGAGATAGAAATTAGCCCAAAATGGCCAATAAACTACTAATTTCTGGGCTGAAACCACTCCTCCAGGGATAGATAGGCTGCTCAAAGCTCCCTCTTTCACAGTGAACAGAGAAACTTCCTTCTATCCAAGTAAGGTATGGGCAAACACAGCCCTGAATTCAGCACTAACCTGAAAACTGTACTATACCAGCTGAGAAAGGTGGGAAAATAAGTATATATTTTTTTTGTTTTTTTATTTTTTTCAGAAAATAAAGCAGATACAATAAAAAAAAACACTTTAAATGCACAGAATTGGCTATCACACTTGAGTGTGTAGCCTACAACAGTTACACAGGTAATTTAAACACAAAAATGACTTTGTTAAAGTGCATTTGATGTAAATGTAATTATATTAGAAGACAACATTTTTAGCAAATGAATAAAGATTACAAACAGAGAAACTATGGGGGAGGAAAATTAATCTGGAATTTGGGAAATGAGAGGTGTTCTGGAATAGTCATATTCTGTAGAAATACAGTACAAATATTAGATGTAACTTTAGCAAAAAAAAAAAAAAAAAAAAGGAAATTAACCGTTGTAGAGTTAAATGGAAAGAACAAGTATATAGAATTATAACATTATATAATATAATAATAGTAAGGAAAGGGAAAGGTTATTTCATCAGATGTTAGAATATGTAGTGATAAATATGAATATTATAATAACAGGAGACTTTAATTAATCTTAAGAGGCAAGCATAAAAAGCAAGGAAATGATATAAGAAAAATGTTAAATGTTATAAGATGTGGTAAGTTAAAACTTTGGGACAAAAATTCATGGATTTACAAAAGGAGCATGTATAGAACTAAAACAGATTATGTTATAGTATCAGAATGTTTGGTTATAGGAGAAGGGAAAGTTGTTGAAACAGGATTTTGTGATCACCTTTCAATATGGCTAGAGATAAAAGAAAACAAGGAATATACAAAAATAGGCAAAGAAATAAAAAGGAAGAATGAGAAAGCATGGAATGAAGATGGAAAGAGATTAGTAATACAGTTATGGAAAGATTATATTATTATGAGAACATTTTATAAAAATTGGTCTGAATGGTGGAAGATGTTTGAGGAAACATATAAAACATATTTTTTGCAGTGACAATATGATGTGAGAAAAATAGAGAATGAAAATATAAAAGAACATATAACATTGCGCTGGAAGATTTAGAACATAATGATAGAAAGTACTTTGGCTAAGAAAAAGAATTATATGAAAAAAAATCAAGAAAAATACAATAATTGTTATATAAGCAAAGATATTTTTACAAGGAAAAAGAGAAGTATTGAGTTACTTAAGCAGATTAGTAAAGGAAATAGTAGTATAATGAGAGAAATAAAAAATGTAAAATGAGAAATAGAAAGAACTTAGGAAATTATTATAAATAGTGTAGTGCAATATGTACAAAAAATGTTTAAAGAAAAAAGAAGGTAGTGAAAAAACATGGAAAGTAAAAAAAAATAACAGAAAAAGAGAATAAAGAGTTGGAAAAGAAGATTTCTTTAAATGAACTAGATAAAGTATTAGGACCAGTAAATATAGATTCTGCAGCAGGACCAGGTGGAATTGGGTATGCCATGTATAAAAATGTAAGGGGTTGGGAAAAATATGTTTTAAAGATTTTGAATGACTGGTTAAATGAAGGTTTTATGTATAAAGAATTAAGTAGTAAAATACTTAAATTCATATCGAAAAAGGAAGATGGATGATAATTAAAAAACTGTAGACTGATAGTATTGAATAATAATGGTTAAAAGGTTTTCATCAAAGTAATACAAAAGTGATTTGAAACTAAAATGGAAAATATTATTAAACATATATACTATTAAGGGGAAGGGTTGTCAAGAATTATTGACAATAGATAAATTGTGGATAATATTATGAACAGAAAAGAAGAAGCAAAAGTCATAATAGGAGAACTTAATAAGGCATTTGACACAATTGGACATAAAATCTCATGGGTAATAATAAAAGAATATAATATAAGCAAGAAAGTAAAGAAATTATGTATATCAGTGTATAGTAATTTTCTTCTTATTCTTTCGGTTTTTCCTGGTTAGGGGTCACCACAGCATGGAGTTTTACGGTATTGAGTTGCCAGCCCAGCACCCAACCTTCCACAGAAGGCACACACATGCACGCACTCACACCTAGATGAATGTAGAGTGTCCAATCCACCTACAACATGCAAAAATACTTGTAAATGTCTGGTTAAGCCAAGAAGTGCATATAAAAAGCAGTGCAAGACAGGGATGTCCAATGAAATATATACTTTTTGCATTAGTTATAAATGTGATACTGTATGAAATAAATTACAAAATGAAGGAGGCAGGGTATATAACACCTAAAGGGCTAAGAATTTCAGTTCTGTTAACATGTGCAGATGATATTATAATAATTGCAAAAACAAACTTTGGATAAAAGAAGTAATAATTTGCACAAATGATTGTCTAGAGATGATAGGCATGACTTTAAATAAAGAGAAAACTAAAGGCTTAGGTGATGCAGTAAAGATTGGGGATATATATTTTACAATGAATGACATTTCTATGTTAGGTATAAAATTTGGGAATAAAGAATTCAGTGGGAAAAAAACAACAGAAAAAATAAAACAAACATTTTCTGGAGAACATATAAATTATTATTCAGAAAAAAAGGTGCATTTGATAAATTAGGAACTGATGGGAAAAATAGCATACTTAGCAAATGTATTTATGTTAACAACAGTATTTGGAAAGCAATTATTACAGATATTTTTTTTTCATTTATATGGGTTTCTAGATTAAACCCAGTAAAAAAAGAAGAGTTTTGTATGTAAATATAGAAGAAAGAGGTTAGGGTTAATCATCCCACTGGTATATGCTGCTTCATTAAATTTGCACAAAGTGTTATAGTGGATAAATGAAAATGACAAGAGATAAGTAGTAAAACTGTATGAATATAAGTATGATGAATTTGGGGGTATGGTAAAAAAGATTAAAAGAGAAAATGGTTGTATAAATGAGGAAATAAAATAGTACCAAGAAAAAATATGTTTGTGGAAAATAAAAAAAAAAAATGATGATATAGAAAAAGATATAAAAGTATGGTATACGAATGTAATGATAAAATATTACTATGTAAAACCATAGGAAAATCTAACAGATGAAAAATTAAAGCTATAGAAATAAGAAGCAGGTGGTGTAATCAGAAAGTAGAATGTGAAGATTTTTTGTAGAGACTGGTAATAGATAAATTGCCAGTAAAAGGAAATATGCCATATAAGAAGAAAAGTGATAGAATATGTTACAATTATCAAGAAGGAATAACTACAAAATGTGTTTTTGAAATTTAGAAGAGTAAAAAGGTTATTGGGAAAACTATTTAAAAAGATTTTTTGAAGATACAAAAGACATGGCTAAAATAAACATGGATATGATTACATATGGATCTTTTAAGAACAAAAGTAAAGAATATCTTAAAAGAGTAGATTAAAAAGTTATTTTATTTTATATAGGTCATACAGAATGAAAGAATAAATCAAATTATGGTTAACGGTAAACAGATTTTAGCAGCAATTTTATTTAAAATCAGATGGTAGTTATAGAAACTGGAATCGGGGTCTAACAGGAATGACAATTATTATGATAATGTAAACAAGTGTGTGTGTGTGTGTGTGTGTGTGTGTGTGTGTGTGTGTGTGTGTGTGTGTGTGTGTGTGTGTGTATAAATATCTATATATATATATATATATATATATATATATATATATATATATATATATATATATATATATATGGATTAGTATCACTTCATTGAAAGACCATTTCACTGACACCCATTTCACTGAGACCAAATCACCTAAAGTTCATTTCACCTAAAACTCATTTCATTGACAAGTAGTACTCTAAGGCAAGTCAAAGGTATATGTCCTTTTCCTTATTGTAGTGTGATCCTGGTGTTAGTATATATAGTTAGGCAGGGTGTGGGGGCACAGCCGCCCACTTAATTTAGTTTTCTTTTGTCTGGTTTTGTTTTACATGATTTGTTAAAACCCAACTAGGCTGTGCCCCCAACAACCCTCTAACTATATATATACTAACACCAGGATCGCACTACAGTGGGGAAAAGTACATACAACTTTGACTTGCCTTAGAGTATTACTTATCAGTGAAATGAGTTTTAGGTGAAATGAACTTTAGGTGATTTGGCCTTAGTGAAATGGGTGTCAGTGAAATGGTCTTTCAGTGAAGTGATACGAATCCATATATATCGAAGTATGTAAGAGTGGTACAGGATATGTATGAGGGTAGTGTGACAGCAATGAGGTCTGTGGTGGAAGTGATGGATGCATTTAAGGTAGAGGTGGGATAACATGAAGGATCAGCTCTGAGCCCTTTCTTATTTGCAATGGTGAAGGACAGGTTGACAAACGAGTGTAGCAACAAGCAGCAAAAGGAAAAAACAGCAACAAAGTAATTCACAAATAAATAAAACACACTTTATTCCTCTGACGTCTCGGCCTAAGCCTTCAAGGAGTAAAGAACTTTTAAAACACACAGTCTATATATATTAATCAAAGAATAATTAAACAATTAATTACAACCAAAGAAATAAAAACAATGAAATTAACACCCTCCAGTTAAATTCTTCATTTAACCCATGAGGGAACAAAGTATCAAATTTTAAAATGTAGGTGGCTTCCTTAGATAACAAATAATATTTAATATTGTGAGTATCAAAACAAGACAATCTTATTTTTTCCAAAACTGTACCCTGAAGCCCCTCATTTTTACTATCATGAAATTTTTTTAAAATGCATAGCCACAGAACTTTCCTCTTTCTTATTAATAATATCCCTAGCATGTTCCATTAATCTAAACTTAAATGCCCTTTTAGTCTCCCCAATATAAAATTTATTACATGGGCATCTAAGTGCATAAATCACACCTTCAGAATTACAGGTAAAATGGTTGCATGTATTAAAAACAACATTATTTATATGAGGAAAACTGTTGACTATGAAATTACATGCTCTGCATTTGCCACACTTAAAAGTACCACGAGGTAATATATTATATTCAGGACTTACAAAAAGCAGAGAAAATTTACTACTCACCAAAAAGTTTTGAATATTCCTTCCTCTTCTATAAGAAAATCCTAACCTAACATCTAGCCATGAGGCCACATTATTAAGTGAAGCAAAATAATCCCAATAATGTTTAACAAGCCTAACCATTTCAACACTAAAACTACCATATGTAGTAACACAATACAACACCTCACACTGTTTATTAATATCAAAGCTGGGTGCTGAAATAAACATTTTATGTGCATTATTTCTTATTTTACTAGCACCTATATTGAACAACTTCTCATAGTTTCTTTGATTCAATTCATCACTATACTCCCTCCGTTTAAACATACCAGTGGTGGTGTCTAGTTCTCGCATGAGAATATGTTCCACATTACATAATCTAGAGACCCTCAATATTTCACCATATGGTAAAGCTTCTAGTGTATGAGGAGGATGACAACTCTCACCATACACATATTGGGTACCTTCATCAAATTTTCTATTGACTGATGTTTCCAGTCTATTGCCATCTTTGATATTCAACATAACATCTAAAAAGGGAATATTAACACCCATCTTCAGACCATCAAATTCCAAAGAAAATCTATTATTGTGTAACTCTGAAATAAAATTATCAACAAAGGCCTCACCATCCTGAACAAGAAAAATTAAATCATCAATAAACCTATAATATCTAATAACATATTTACAAAAAAAAGAATTCCTATATAAACATTCAGATTCAAAAAGGCCCATGGCCAAGTTAGCATACATGGGGGCAAAAGCTGCCCCCATGGCCATCCCTTGTTTTTGTCTATATAGATTGTTATTAAATTCAAAGAAATTATGTGTCAAACAAAAATAAACAAGTTCTATAATGTATTCCGTGACTGGGTAATCACCCAAGAAAAATCTAAGGGCCTCCATGCCAAACTCATGACTTATGTTCGTGTACAAACTCTTGACATCAAGAGTTACCCAATACATACAGTCATTCCATTCGACATCCTTGATTTTGTTTAAAAAATCAAAAACATCAGAAATATAGCAAGGTAAAGTTTTAACTGTAGGAGACAAAAAACTATGTAGAAAAAGACCTACATTGTGTAAAAAATAATTACACCCAGAAACAATAGGTCTCCCAGGGGGTGAAGTTAAACTTTTGTGTATTTTTGGTAGACAATAGAAAAGTGCCATTCTGCATCCTTCTGTTTTGAATTTTTTCTTAACATCCACTTCTGAAAAATAGCCTAATCTTTCACCCTTCTTAATCAATTCAATATACTCAGAAATCAAATCACTATATACAATGAACTCTATCTTCTCATAAACATTATCATTGTTCAAATGCTCCTCACACATTTTAAAATATTGAGAAACGTGCATGGCAACCAACTTGCTGCATTATCAGAAGGTTTAAATACAATCTCCCTCGTTTTACTTAGCGTTTGTAAAACCTTCCACTCTCTCTGAGATAAATTATATTGAATATTTGGTTTATATTTCAAAAATTCAGTATATGCATGTTCGATTGAAAAATTCAATAAATTGGTTGTGTGTAACATCATTATTCAAAACTGGAGGCATAAAATTACTTTTAGATTTAATACACTCAGTATCCAGCTTATAATAAGCATTGTATATATTATCAGAATCACAGGTGTGGAAACTGTCCGCAGAAGAATCAAAACTTTCAACAGGTGAAACTGCATTCATATCCACACATACATTATTATGAAAAAAACTTTTTAAATGAAGTTTTCTGCAGAACCTGAAAACATCACTTTTAATATCATGTAGTCGTGACACGACTGTAGGAATAAATTTGAGTCCTCGATTTAGAACTGAAAGTTCAAGCTCAGAAAATGAATAACCAGAAAGGTTAATGACATAATTTTGCAAGGAGGGTGAAAAAAGGCAACTACCATTTACCTCTCTTATGTCCCCCTTGCGAAAACTGTTCTTTCTGTGCTGGTCCCTGGGTTTCTCGTTGACGTTTTCTCCCTTGCTGACCTCCCCTGGAGTTGACGTTTTCATCACGAAAGGTCTGCTGAAACCGATGAGAATATTGTGCAGCTGGCAATGCAGGAAATTCAGAATTCAAGTCCCCCTCCTCCTCATAAGATGTATTAAATCCTTCAGAGGCTGAGAAGGATGAGTTGTAATTCCGCACATTCCTATCATGATGTTGAAAATGGACGTGATTACGTGGCTTCTTTCTACTGGCTCTTGAAAGAAAAGCCTTGCCGTTTTCATAGTCCCGTAAGTCTCTGAATAATTTCCCCTTCTTTCTTTCTACTAACAGAGTTTCATACTCCTTCAATTTTACATTAATATTACACAAAAATCATCTACTATAGGCACAGAAGTACATGTTAAAAGATTCTCACACAATTTTTTGATTTCAATGCCCAATTCTTTCTGCTTTAGTCTATCACGTTCAATAAGTATTTGAACCCATTCAGAAGCACATTTATGAGCAGCTGCTATCCAGCATTTGTGAAAAACAATATCAGTATATTTTTCTAAGTGAAATGGAGTGGAAGGATCCTTGTATGCCCTCAATCCACAAGGTGTAATGTCTAAATCTGCATATTTCTGTAAGCTAGAAAGATTAAAAAATGTAGCAGTTTCTTTCCATATACATTTTTCAAGTTCTTCAAATGCAGGTTTATTTTCAGAATTAAGAGTCACAAGTAATTTCCGACCTACATTATTTTCAGAATTAAGAGTCAATTAAGGTTGACAAACGAGATCAGGCAGGAGTCCCCGTGGACTATGATGTTTCCAGATGACATTGTGATCTGTAGTGAGAGTAGGGAACAGATGGAGGAGACCCTGGAGAGATGGAGATATGCTCTAGAGAGAAGAGGAATGAAGGTCAACAGGACTAAGACAGAATATATGTGTGTGAATGAGAGGGAGGATAGAGGAATGGTGAGGATGCAAGGAGCAGAGGTGGCGAAGGTGGATGAGTTTAAATACTTCGGGTCAGTAGTTCAGAGTAATGGTGAGTGTGGAAGAGAGGTGAAGAAGAGAGTACAGGCAGGATGGAGTGGGTCAAGAAGAGTGTCAGGAGTGATTTGTGACAGACGAGTACCAGTAAGAGTGAAAGGGAATGTCTACAAGAGGGTAGTGAGACCAGCTATGTTATATGGGTTGGAGACAGTGGCATTGACAAAAAGGCAGGAGTTAGAACTGGATGTGGCAGAGTTAAAGATGTTAAGATTTGCACTGGGTGTAATGAGGGTGGACAGGATTAGGAATAAGTATATTAGAGGGTCAGCTCAGGTTGGAAGGTTTGTAGACAAAGCCAGAGAGGCAAGATTACGTTGGTTTGGACATGTGCTGAGGAGGGATGCTGAGTATATTGGGAAAAAGATGCTAAGGATGAAGCTACCAGGTAACAGGAAAAGAGGAAGGCCTAAGATAAGGTTTATGGATGTGGTGAAAGAGGACATTCAACTGGTTGGTGTGACAGAGCAAGATGCAGAGGACAAGAAGAAATGGAAACAGATGATCCGCTGTGGTGACCCCTAATGGGAACAGCCGAAAGAAGACAATGATGATATGTATATATATATATATATATATATATATATATATATATATATATATATATATATATATATATGAGTGTGTGTGTGTGTGTGTACACTTGTAAATATTAGTAAATATGTAAATATTTTGTAAATATTCATTTTTATATGTAAATAAAGGACCCCTAGGTGCCATGAGATCAGCTACCACCAACTTGTGGCCTCAATTTAACATGTCACCAAAGGAGGACACACTCAGGCATACAGCAACTCCTCCCCTTATGCTGCACTGCAGTGTCAGTAATCCATCTACCTGGTGTGGGAATAGAACCCACAGCCTTCTGCACCAAAGTGAGTGTGCTACTTGTTGCACTACTAACACTGATTTGAAACACCTAGTCGACATCCTCCAGTCTTGTGTCCATTGTTGTTGTTTTACATTCCTCCATTTGTGTGGGAGCACGTTCAGTGACCATGACCACCATTTATGTCCTGTCAGGTTAGGTGCACCACTATACATAACGTACTCCTATCCTTTCCTCTCTAGCTCTTCCAGCTAGTCAAATATAGGTCATCTGAGTTCTCTTCACTACTGCAACCCTCTACACCACAGACCTGGGGAACCCACATGCTAACAAACAGTGTGTGTGTGTGTGTGTGTGTGTGTGTGTGTGTGTGTGTGTGTGTGTGTGTGTGTGTGTGTGTGTGTGTCTGTGTGTGTGTGTGTGTGTCTGTGTGTATGTGTGTGCATACATGTTTGAAAAAGAATTATGGTAAACTTTAACATACTGCTAGTATGGTTGCACTGAATGCCACTGGATTCAGTCTGAGATGTATTAAAGCCTGGGTGTAGATCAATATGCATGTGTATATACCTTTAAGAAGCTATCCAAGGGCTTGCACTACAGTAGAAATATTGAGCACGTGTGAGCCTGACTGCTATTTTGTAGTTAGCTGTTGAGATGTGAACATGTATGCATGTATGTAAGTCCTGTTTGTTAGTTAGTTTTTTCATATTTAAAGATGCTGCTATCCAGCCTGATATGTTTATGTGTATTAAAGCATGTAAATGAAACCACAGGATTTCTTATTATTTATAACAAAGATGAATGAGTGACATGATGTCAGGAGTGGCATGCCAAAGGACATGGGGAGAGAAATGACATATCTACAGGGTCTGAGATTAGAACTGCCATACTAAAGGGACATGAAGCTTAAAACGGCTTGGTGAAAATGATTTAAGGCACTTATTCAGATGCTGGTGGAATATACAGCAGTGGGCCATCCCAAAACTGTGCATACTTCGTAAAACAGGTCAGAAATGAATTTGAGGCATAAATCTTGTGCAGCACTATTTCTTATTCGCATAATATTAAACGGGCATACAGAATGCTCTAAATAATTTTTGCATGAACAAATATGTATATTGATAAAAATATTTGAATTACTATGGAAAATGCTTGAAACAAAGTCTGACTACATAAAACAAATAAAGGGAAACGACCGCATTTTTGCAAAGCATATGTATTTTTGTATTAAGCAAAGATATCCTAGTTCTCAGAAGTGCATAAAGTGTTTGCATGTTTGTGGAGTGTTACAGCAAGGTTATTTCAGATAGTACAGCCATTACAAGGCATATTTCGCAGAGTACAGCCATTACACAGCATATTTCGTAAAGTAAATTATTATGAAGAGTTTATGGTACATTTGAATGTTGTTAAAAGCTCACAGAACAGTTTGTTCAAATATAATTACAAGGGCCATATTTTCAGTGTGTTTGTTTATATTTTGTGGGCTTGGCAGATGGAGTTTGAAAGCCCAGTGCACTTGTGATTGACTGTAATATTGCTGAGAACTGGAGAGTGTTTCAGCAAGAGTATGACATTTTCATACAGGCTGCATTTTCTACTAAAGGCACAAAGGCATTTATTCTTCTTAATTTAGCTGGGTCAGAAACTATAGAAAGGGAACAATCATTTCTGTATGCACCTGCTATTTACTCTGGAGAAGGGGAAAACCATCATATAACTATATAGGCCCATCGCAATACTATCTCCCCTATCCAAGATCTTGGAAAAATGTGTACACAAACAAATTCTCCAGCACCTCACTAAAGACAACTTAATTACCACCACCCAATACAGTTTCCACCCTGGCCATAGCACTTCTACAGCTTTCATCTCCTTCATAAACACTATTGCTCAAGCTAGGGAACAAAATAAACTTGCATCTTGTCTCTTTCTTGACCTATTAAAAGCATTTGATACTGTCCACCATCCATTACTCTTAGAGAAACTCTCCCAATTAAACCTAATCCCTGCCACTATCTCCTGGTTCACTAGTTATCTTAGCAACCACACCCAGTCCATCAAATGGGATTCAGCAATCTTCCCAGAACTTCCAATGCTGATGGGAGTACCCCAAGGATCAATTCTAGGACCACTGTTTTTCAACATTTTTACCAATCAGTTATCAAGCTCCACCCCACACTCATCTCTAATGCAATATGCTGATGACTCCACAGTCATCACCATTGCAGACACACTTCCCAAACTCCATACTAAAACTCAGGAATCCTTCTTGTCTGTCGAGACCTGGCTCAACCAAAACCATCTAATCCTAAATCCAAAAAAGACCAAACTCCTTCTCTTTCTACCAGAAACAATGACCCACCTGAAACCAAACTTCTCCATCACCTCCCACAACAACACCCCTATCATGGTGGATAATCACACTAAACTACTTGGGGTCATCATTGACGACCAGCTAAAATTTGACCAGCATGTACTAAATAACATCAAGAAACCCCACCAAAAACTAGGTCTTCTTTATATAAACAAAAACTTTCTCTCTACTCAAGCAAAAGTTGCTCTGTCACATGCCTACCTTCTACCAACCCTTCTCTATGGCTCTCAGATTCTCACCAACCTGCAGACCTCTCTTACAACCAAACTTGAATCCACCTTTAACAAAGTAGCAAAATTTGCCGTTGAACTTCCATGCTCCTCTCACCACTGTCTAGCACTACAAAAGCTGAAATGGTTAGAGTTCCCTCACAACCTAATTCTCTCCCGGCTCCAAATAATCCATTCCATCCTATTCCAGCCCACCTTTTGCCCCGCCATATTACCCATCATCTCATCCTAAACCCCAGCTAGAACACTCCGGAGCTCTGACCAACACCTCCTGACAATAACCAAACCCAAACTCAAAATTGGAAAAAACCTGTATAGCTATTATCCCGCCAAACACTGGAATAAACTCCCACTGGACATACGAAACACTAGATCCAAACTGCTATTCAGAAAAGACTGTGAGAAATCACATTAGCATAAATAAACTTTGCCTCTGTTATCAACCCCCCCCCCCGACTAACCCATCTCTCCAGACCAACCAGTCACTTCTTTTTCTCCTACTAGTACCTAATCCTACCTCCATCCTAACTCACTCTCCCTTCTTCTCCACAAAAGCCTTCCCTACGTTCTACCCCTAAACTTTCCTTGTACTGTTACAATCTCCTCACCAGTAGAATGTTCAACAACTACTTCAGCACTTTAATCTCTCCTTCACTGCTACCTAGAAACGTCCTTACTAATTTGCTTTCTCTTTACTGTAAATACTTTTTTTCCTGGTTACCTACTACAATATATGTAGTTAGCCAACATTGTATATAATCTGTAATCAGTTTTATTATTGTGAACTCACTTTACATTATGTATTTTACTTGTATACTTGCATATGTTTTGTAACTATGGAGCTTGCATATGTTTTGTAACTATGGAGCTTTTCTCCCCAGGTCTCCACTGAAAAAGGGCCTCGTCCCAGATGGACCAACCCGATCAACAAATGTCAAACAAACAAACAAATAAATAAATAAATAATATTGTTGTACAGTCTGAGTCAAGGGAGGACCCAGAGTGCTTAAAACATAAATTTGGAGAAATGTGCAACCCCCAGACAAAAGTTACAATGGAAAGGCACTTATTTTACACAAAGGATCAAAGGTCTGGTAAAACTGTTGCAGAGTATATAACTGACCAAAGAAATAAAACTAAAGCATGGAAATTTGGTGACTTAAGTGATGAGCTGATAAAGGACAGAGTTGTGTGTGGTATTAAGGATGATTCTATGAGAAAGATGTTGCTTTGTGACAGTGATTTAACTTTGAATAAGGCCATTGAGATTTGCCAGATATACAAGCTCACAGAAAAGCACACAAATGTACTTACAAATGAGAGCAGCTCTAGAAGGCACAATGATAAAGCTCATGTTGATAGTATGCAACACGTGGTTAAAAGAAACAGGCCCAAGCACATGACAGCAACTGTAGCCCCTGCAGCACCCACTGTAACCCCAGAACTTTCTAGCACATTCCAGGCTTTGCACAGCCTCACTGAAGCAAAAGAGTGAAAAATCCATTCATGGCTGCCACCGCTCCTAATGTACCAAATTTCATTGTGAACTGTCATAATTGCTTCAGTAGTCATTAACCTAATAAGAAAAAGTGTTTAGCTTTTGGTCAACAATGCCACAAATATAATAAATGGAATCATTTCAAAAGATTTTGTAAATCTTTTATAAATATTGTAAATTTTATTTCAAATTGTAAATATTATTTCATTAAAAGAGAACATTTTAAGAAACAAGTTGATCAGTTAGACTGTGACAAGCCTACTCTTTATGTTGATGGTGTGTCAGTGCTTTATGAAACAGTCAATGCAGTTGATTTATGGGGCAAGAATGAAGTATTTTGTACTATTCAGATAAATGTCAAACCCTTAGAGCTCAAAGTTGATACAGGTTCAAAGTGCAATGTCATGTCTGCATAAATGTTTACTAAAGTGTGTAAAGGTCAAAGGCTTGATTTGGCAAGGTGTGCAAAACTTGTTGCCTATGGAGGTGAAGAAATTCAAATTGAAGGCTCAGTTATGCTTTCATGTTGCTATGCTGGAAGAAGCAATGACTTATTATTTTATGTGGTCAAGAGACAAATTCAGTCATTATTAGGGCTCAAAGACTCTTTGACAATGGGACTGATTTCATTTAACAAGGAAGTCCATCCAGCTTAAAAGATCACTACTATAATTTCGCTCAGCACATTCTTTCTACCTATGCTGATCTTTTGCAAGACAAGCTAGGCAAACTTCTAGTTGTGTACTCCATGAAGCTAGACCCAGAGGTCAGTCTAGTTATCAGGCCAGCTTCTAATAGGCATACAGGACAGAGTCAAACCGAGTTAGACAAAATGGTGCAACAAGGTGTAATTTGTCCAGTGGAAACTCCAACTGAATGGGTATCTTCTATGGTGGTAGCTCATAAGAAAAGCTCAGATGACATCAGAATATGTATTGATCCATGAGAATTGAACAAAGCACTAAAAAGACTTCATCATACAATGTGCACAGTCGAAGAAGTCACAGCCTTTATGCCAAATGCCACTATTTTTTCTGTGTTAGATGCAAAGAGTTCATTTTGGCAAATTCAGTTTGACAAAAAAATCATCATTGTTCATAACATTCAGTACTCCATTTGACCATAACATTCAGTACTCCATTTAGCAAGTGCAGATTTTTGAGAATGACATTTGGAATAAATTCTGCAAGTCTTTCAACGTGCAAAGGAGCAAATATTTTCTGGGTATCCTTGTGCTATTATAGTAAACGGCATTCTGGTAGGAGGTCGTGATAAAGCTGAACATGACAGAAACCTCAGAAAATTTCTAGAAAGGGCACATCAAGTGAAACTTAAGCTCAGTGCACACAAATGCAAATTCAGGCTATAAGAAGTTCCTTATGTTTGTCACTTATTTACGAGTACTGGCTTACGACCAGATCCTTCAAAGCAAACAGCCATTCTCGAGATGCCAGCAACAGACAATGTTCAAACCCTGTAGTGTTTTCTTGGCATGGTCAACTACTTAGACAAGTTAATTCCAGACTTGAGCCAACTTTCAGTACCACTCAGAGAGCTGACATGTAAAGATGTATCCTGGTCTTGGTCAGAGCAACACCAAAGAGCATTTGATGTCCTGAAACACAGGAATTCCCAGTTTGCCGACACTCAGATACTTTGATGTTCACAATCCAGTGACACTTTCCAGTGATGCCTCAAAGGTTGGACTTGGTTCAGTTATTCTACAAGAGAATCAACCTGTTGCCTATGCATCGAAAACTCTTACTCAAACTGAACAGTAGTATACCCAGATCAAGAAAGAACTTTTGGCAACTGTGTTTGCATGTTCGAAGTTCCATAATTATATTTCTAGTAGACCTATCCAGATTGAGACAGATCACCAACTGCTAGTGACAATCTTGAGTAAGCCAATGCATTCAGCTCCAGACAGACTGCAATGTATGATGCTGAGATTGCAAAAGAAGAATTTGAATCTTGTTTACAAGAAAGGCAAATTTCTTTATCTTGCTGATACATTATCCAGATCACCCAGAAATACAACTGAACAGAATGACAATCAAGATTCTCAATTGCTTGATGATTTTGAAGTCATGGAAGTGAGACATTTTTCTTCCACACATCCTGATGAGCTGAGAAATCACACAGCCACAGATCCAGTTTTACAAAGGCTCAACCACTTTATCATTCAAGACTGGCCGTCAAAACAATCTAGTTTACCGCAAGAACTGCAACCCTATTTTCCATACAGAGATGAAATTTTGTTTGACAAAGGTATCATAATGACAGGCCTGAATGTTATTGTTCCAAAATCCTTGTAACCTGAGTAAATTTCTGTCTTGCATCGTGGTCACCCAGGAACTGAATCTACCAAAAGAAAGGCAAGAGAGATAGTATTTTGGCCTTTTATGTCACAAGACATTGAGAGAGCACTTTCTTTTTGTTCAGTATGTAATAATACTAAGCCACATCAACAGAAAGAACCACTTCAGATTAACCAGGCTGCAGAACTACCTTGGTTGACAGTAGCTGCCGATATCTTCGAGTGGAATGGTCAACATTATTTGGTATTAGTAAACTCTTACTCCAATTGATTTGAGATTGACTTAATTCTTAGCCTAACATCTAGTACAGTCATTACTAAGATGAAACATTATTTTACTGTACATAGAAGCCCACAAAAAGTTATTTCTGACAATGGCACACAGTTTACAAGCCAACAGTTTAAAAGATTTGCAGAAGAATGGGGCTTTACTCATGTCACAAGTAGTCCAGAGTACCTGCAGTCAAATGGTTTGACAGAATGCACAGTGCAAAGTGCAAAGCAGTTACTTGAGAAGTCAAAACAAGACAATAGTGATGTTTTCTTAAATCTCTTGAATCTCAGTAATGTTCTTCTTTATGAACATCTTGGTTCACCTCCTCAGAGACTTCTGTCGAGACAAACCAGCACCGCATTACCAATCAGTGGTCAATTGTTGGTTCTATGTGTCAAGAACAACAGATCAGTGAAAGCCAATCTGTTGAGGAAGCACCTGACCTAGAAGTCCTACTATCATAAGACCAGTAGACCACTCGTTCCATCATGAGAGGGAGAGGTGGTAAGGATGCAGATGTCCAAAGGTTATGATCAGATTGGTGTTGTGAAGAATATTTGTCCAGAGCCAAGATTGTACATTGTAGAATCAGAAGGAGCTACTTTTAGGTTGAATCAGAAACATTTCAGACTGGTGCCCAAGCCTATACCACAGCAAATAGCCTGTGAGAGAGAAAGAGAGAGAGAGACTCTTTAGCTCACTGTGAGTTGTCTGGTGTTCCAGTTCCAGAGAATGTTCCAGAGGACATCATGTTCCTATGACAAATCCAGAAGTTCCTGATATGAGATGTGCACCGCAGACTGTCCCTGTTGCTAAATCTAGTCCTAACCATTATGTTACGAGATATGGTTGACTCTCTAAACCCTGTCACAGATATGAAGCAACTTAATCCACAAAAAAGCTCGTGCTATGCCAAATCCCAGCTCTCGTCAAACAAATCAAGTAACAAGAAAAAACGTCGCTGGGAACTGCTGCTGTGTAAATCAAAATAAAATTTATTAAGACACAAGTAAAAACAGAGTAAGCGCTTTCGGGCCAAAACCCTTCATCAGACAGTACTCAGACTAACAGTTCATATTTAAAACCTTAACAACAATGGAATTCAATAAAGCCTGCCTATTTCTAAGGGCGGCAGTACTACATCATTAAGCCCTGGATCTATGTGAGCTGTTAATTCTAAAATCCATCTTGACTCCATTGATGGATTTTAGAATTAACAGCTCACATAGATCCAGGGCTTAATGATGTAGTACCCCTTAAGCCGGCCCTTAGAAATAGGCGGGCTTTTTATTAAATTCCCATTGGTTGTTAAGTGTTTTAAATATGAACTGTTAGTCTGAGTACTTTGTCTGATGAAGGGTTTTGGCCCGAAAGCGCTTACTCTGTTTTTACTTGTGTCTTAATAAATTTTATTTTGATTTACACAGCAGCAGTTCCCAGCGACGTTTTTTTCTTGTTATATGAAGCAACTTGGAGTGAACATTGTGTTTTGTTTCTAATGTACATAGTAATGCATGTCTAGCTCTAACATTATTTTGCATGAAGGGCAATCTTTTTAAGAGGGAGGATGTAGATTAATATGTGTGTATATACCTTCAAGAAGCTATCCAAGGGCTTGCATTAGAGTATAAATACTGAGCACGTGTGATCCTGACTGCAATTTTGTAGTTAGCTGTTGAGATGTGAACATGTATGTATGCAAGCTCTGTTTGTTAGTTCGTTCGTATTTAAAGAAGCTGCTATCCATCCTGATATATTTATGTGAAATTATAATAGGTTTACTAAAATATACAACCACAAGTCCATATGTATCGCTGCTCTCTATATGTCCATATGTATTGCTGCCCTCTATATTTCCCCTGGTGATAATATCAAAACTCTTGAAAACATCCTGTCCTGGTTCTCCTCCATTATAAAAAATGAAACCTATATACTCAGTGATACCAACATCAACTGGAATACTATTAATTCTGAAGCCCCATCCCACACAATCAACCTGTACAATTTCTCCCAACTAATGCAATCTCCAACCAGACCAAATAAAGATGGTACCTCTGGTGCCATCATTGACTGGATCCTAACAACTCACCCAATCCTTATCACCAAAACAGAAACATTACCTGATCCTCTCAGTGATCACTCCTCTGCCTTTGCCGACTGTCTCCCATCTCCACTGCATAAACACCACCACTAAATCCAAACCCACAACTTCTCCTCTTTCAACCCTCTAACTTTCTCTGAATGCTTAAAGCATACTGACTGGTCTCCTCTAAAAACCCTTCCTCTAGATGATGCAGTTTCCTACTTTAACCACTCATTCCTAACCCTTCTCAATCAGCAAGCCCCCCACCACCCCTGAACCAAATGCATCAAAACCAATCCCTGCCCATGGTTATCAAAAGATACTAAATTAGCCTTGCACGAAAGGGACAAAAAATGGAAACAATATCAAAACATAAAAACCCTAACACTCTCCTAGAGTATAAGCAACTACGAAACTCCACAAAAAAAATAATAATTAAAGACTGCAAAGCCCACTACTCCAAACTCCAGTCCTTGCACTCAACAAATACCAAAATATTCTGGGACTCCATCTCATCAATGCTGCATCCTGGCAACAAAAAAAAAAACCCTGCCCAGACCCCCAACCTCTCCAACCTTGAAATAGCCAGCCAGTTCAACTCATTCTTCATAGACTGCATAGCTTAACTATCAGCCTACTTTCCACCCCCTCCTCCCCCACCACCCCTTCCTGCCCCAACCACCACCCCAATCATCAACCTTCCTCTACACCCTTCTGTCTCAAGCACATCCCCACAAACACTATAAAAAAGACTTCTCCTCAAACTCAAACCCTGTCGCAATACACCCGACAACCGTCCACCCACCTTCCTCAAACAATCTACACACAGCATTGCCTATCCCATCTCTATTCTTATAAATAGAGCCATACAAGAATCATATGTCCCTTCTATCTGGTGCCATGCTTACATAATTCCCCTCCACAAAAGTGGCAAAAATACTGATACCACCAACTTCAGGCCTATTGCCATCCTTTCCCCTTTTTCTAAAATACTAGAGAAAACAATACAAGCACAACTCATGGCACACCTAACACTAAACATTCTCCTCTCCTCTACCCAACATGGGTTCCACCCTGGTCACAGCACCATGACTGCCCTTCTTTCCTTTCTTGAAACCATAAACCTCGAGCACGTACTCAGGCAAGTTCGTATCCACACTATTCCTAGATCTGTCAAAAGCCTTTGACACCATCTCACACACCCTACTTATATCCCAACTCTCCACCCTACACCTCTCTCCCACCACCATTGCCTGGTTTTCCAGCTACTTGTCCAACCGCCAACAAGCTGTCCAATGGAAAACTTCAACCTCCCCTTTCCTTCCCACACCCACAGGTGTCCCACAAGGTTCTGTTCTTGGCCCTCTTCTCTTCAACCTATTCATTAACAACTTTCACCAATCCATCCCAAACTCATCTATCATCCAGTATGCAAGTGACTCAACAATCATCTGCTCAGTCTTCCCCCCCTCCGAGCTCCTAGCAAAAACCCAACTAGCCTTCTCCAAAACAGAAACCTGGATGCAATCTAACCATCTGGCACTAAATGCAAATAAAACTAAACGAAGTTATTTTTCCCCTACCAAAAACTCTATTGACAAATCCACATTCACCATACAGAGCCAAAACAACACCCTCCTTGAAGTTGTTCCCAACACCAAGCTTCTTGGCATCATTATTGATGAAAAACTAAGATCTGACACCCACATCCACTCCGCAGTCAAGAAAACCCACCAAAAGTTAGATCTCCTCTACAGGCACAACCACTTCCTAAGCCCCTCTACCCATCAAACTCTTGAATCCACCTTCCTACTCCCTTCACTTATGTATGGTGCCCCTCTTTTCACCAATCTCCATCTTGGCCTTCGGTCCAAACTTGAATCCTGCTACCACAAGATCTCCAAATTTGCAAGCAATTCAAAAAATTCATCCCACAACTGCTGCTCCCTCCTCACCCTCAACTGGCTTGAACTACTCAACTACCTCAGTTACCTACAATTCACCATTGCCCGCAAGCTCATCTTTAAACCTGCCAACTGCCCAGCTGTCACTACTTCCTTAAAACCTTACATTCCCAACCTCTCACTCAGATCCAAAAAACAAAATCTCCTTCAGGTCCACAAACCAGCATGACCTCCTGGCTATCTACTGCTGTCCCACTCCTTAGCTAAACAGTGGAACTCTCTCCACACACACCTACACAACCTACCTAACCATACAAATTTCAAATCCCAGCTGCTCTCTCATCTTTCTTCCAAATGGGAATGCACTTGCCATGCTCCAACTTAACCCCCCACCTCATTCCACCTTGCACTGACTCATCCAGCTACCTCTACTATTACTTCATCCCACCCAAAACAATCCCTCCCCTACCAAAAACTAATTTTCTGTCTAATATCTATTGTACTATACTCTCCAATCTCAAATATACTATTACCCTCTCCATGCATAATATTTTCCTAACCTACTAATGGCTAGCAGCTATATATTTTGAAATGTTAAACCTACAATTGAGTTTATAACAAAAATATTCACTTTATGTAAATGTTGAAATTTCTATATTGAATTGTGTATTTTCATTTTTGTAACATTGTGACAAGCCAATTGCAAATATCATGGAGCTTATCTGTAAATGTTTAATTAGCTGTATGAACTATGTCCTTTTGTAACATGCGAAATGTAACTTGCAATTATTGTGGAGCTTTTCTCTCTGGGCCTCCACTGAAAACGGGCTCTTCTTGACCAAGTGGACTTTCCCGAACATCAAACTTAAATAAATAAATAAATATTAAAGCATCTGAATGAAATCCCAAGCCTTATTATTTGTAACAGAAGATGAATGAGCAGCACTGGGGAACCAATGATTATAACTCTGATCTGCAGTTGTGTTATGCTTGTCTAGGTGAAGCAGTGTTTACTGTAATCCAATGCAATATGTACATGTGCCCTATAACCTTAATATCAACTGCCCTTTGTATTTTAATAGACACTAGTGGTAGTGGTCAAACTGCATACTACTAGCTCTTTTACATGTTCAAATACTGATAGCAGTGGTGTGGGAGTTAAAGCTTGCAGCCCATATCCACTAAAGTCATCAGCAGTGGTTGAATCTACACAACGTAAGTCTGCCACATAAACAGACTTCAGCTTGCACTGGTTTATGGCTGAAAGAATAATTCTTAGCTAGATAGCTATATTTTGCACATCTAATACAATTTTAATATATTGTCCCAACAACACATAGAGATAGTCTTATGGCTGTTGTTCTCATAAGATAATTGTCAGTATTGCCACCACATTTATTAGAAGCAATCTTACCAGCTCTCAGTTTCTGGTTGGTCTTATAATATGTATATCTGGTATGGGAGGTTTAGTTCTTGCTAGCAGAAACATTCCCTTTCATCACAGCAGCAAATTTATTCTTTTGGGAATCACTTTTTACTTTCACAGTGATGGGGGAATTTACCTTATGAAGTTGACTAATAACCACAAAGGGCTAACATTTATTCCGGCGACATCTTCCAATGTAAGTGACGTTCTGCTTGATTTAAGGTTATTTGTTCACAATGTAACTTTAAAACTGATGTTTGGGAACACTGACAATAATTTAAATGCAATGAGCTTTAGAAAACCAAGCCTTTTTATGCCTCAGTTACCATCTCATGTCTATGCATTTATTAAGGTTTGTGAAGAGGATATTTGTGAATTTTTGCAGACTTCAGATTGGAAGTCTTTTTATAATTTAACTGTGAGTGAAAGACGAGCCTTAGTAGCCCTAAAATCTAATACAGAAATTTGTGTTAGACCAGCTGACAAAGGGAACTCAGTAGTAATACTGAATTTTAGTGATTACCATCGGTGAATGCTTGACATGCTAACAGAGGGAGATACTTATGTTGAAATTACTTTGAGAAGGATGCAAAGCATCATAGGATATGTGCATGAGACATTATATGAACTGTTGATGAATGGATCCATAGACAGGAGTACTTATGATTCATATATATGGTTCATATGTTCATACTTGGCTATCTGCCCGAGGGCATTTACAAGCCTAGCCCATAGTTTTGTGGCTTACGCCACCCCTTTAGTATCGGGAACTATACCCATTATTTTGCTGTGCCTCTGTTGAGCAGTGACACTGAGGTAATCCCTGGGGCATATCTGCGATCTCCCATCCATTGGTCAAGATTTCGCTTGAACAAGGCCAGCGAGGTGCTTTTTACATATTATGCACCCTGTGTTGCCTTTGATAAAGGGGTTACCTAAAATTCATAAAAACTTCTATGATCCACCCCTTCACCCTATCATTGCTGGTGAGGTATGGGGGACACAGGCTTGGTCCATTTTTGTGGAAAAGAGACAGAAGAATGTATTGACTTCTTTACCCACTGTTTTGAGAGATACTAAACAATTCTTACATGAATTTTATGATTTTGTTTATGTGCTGGGTAATATTAAGGGGTGTTTACTTGTCAGACTGGACGTTAAGAATTTATTTACATCCATTCAAAATAGTTATGGCATAGAAGTTATGAGAAATGTGTTGACTCATAAAAGTGAGTTTACTGATGCTACTACCAATGCTATCTGTTGTTTGTTAGATCACATTTTGAACAATAATGTATTTATGTATGCAGATACGATATATCTACAGAAATGGGGGGTAGCCTTGGGCACCCCCAGTGCTAATACATATGCCAATTTGGTAATGAGTGAGTGGGAGGAGAAAAATGTTTTAGAAACCAATACATATCACAACTATATAAACTTCTATCCTTGTTTTTTGGACAATATTTTTCTTGTTTGTTCCCAAAAAGAACTTGATGCCTTTTTTATATACGAAGAAAGTACCACTAATTTTTTAAAGTTTACTATGTTGAGCTCAGGCAATGACATAGATTTTTTGGATGTGAATATTAATGTAGATTCTAGGGGCATGATCAGTACCTCATTGTATTGTGCAAGTTGTTGGAAGAATAGTTTACTGACTCAATATAGCACGCATCCAAGGCATGTCTATCCTAATATTGTGAGAGGTCAGTTTATGAGAGCATCAAGACTATGTATACAGGACAATGAGTTTGTAACCACCATAAGTAGGATCACTGAACACTTTTCACAGAGGGATTATAAGAAAGGTTTACTAAATAAAACTAGAGAATGGGTCTGTAATGAGAGAAAGACATTATGTAAACCTTTATTCTCTCATGTTAGTCAGGAAAATAAAAGTGCCAGAGCCAATGTACTTAGGTTTGATATTAGATATACAAATGATGTGGGCCCACTGTGTAACATTATGCGGAATAATTGGAGACTCTTAACAGCTGATGAGAAAACAGCAAATATAGTAGGCAAAATCCTTCTTTTTTATTTAATAATTGTTTGAATGTGAAAAGGTAACTATGTATCGATAATAAGTTTGGGATTGCAGGTAAATGGAGGTTTACATCTGTTAGAATGGGTAGTTATGCCTTTTGAACCTGCCGAACCTTTCCAGTTATGTCCAAAAAACAAACATTTAAACATCCACCTTTTAATTTTCTTTTTAATCCAAAAAACTATGCAGACTGTTGTACAGAACATGTTATATATTTAGCAACCTGCCTGTCCTGTTGCAGTTTCTATGTAGGAAAAACCAATAAACAATTTAAGGAAAGAATTTGAAGACATCTTTATGACATCAAGATAGGCA
The DNA here is from genome assembly GCF_019279795.1 of Protopterus annectens. Lineage (NCBI taxonomy): Eukaryota > Metazoa > Chordata > Ceratodontiformes > Protopteridae > Protopterus > Protopterus annectens. The sequence continues at coordinate 928,256,020 of NC_056744.1, forward strand.
ATAAGAGAAATGCTTTGGCGAAACACATTAAGGAGAACATTGGTCACACCTTTTCATTTAAAGTGCTTCAGTGTATACTACTAAGCGATGGGGGGGGGTGATTTAGTTAATGCTACTGAAAGAACTGAATTGCAGTGGATTTTAAAATTGCAAGTTGATAGGCATCCAGGTCTCAATGGATATGTTTTTCTTAAACCAGCCCTAAAGGGGCATAAATTAGTTTATAAGGTAATAATGATATTATTGGCTATGAGATTGTAAATTATCATGATTGATTGCTTGTTCCTTTAAATATATGTGTGTGTAACTTTGATTTTATAATCTGAAACGCAAAAGCACTTATCCTTTTTTATTTTTATAAAATTAGACGCTATCAGCTGTGGTGGTCATGCTGATTTTATTCTGTCTGATATTTTTATCTACAGCTTCAGCTTTTATTTGTTGTTGGATCTGTTTTTTGACAATAACCACAAACAAGGGGCTAAATTGCACAAAAAATAATGCCAGGAAGATCAACACAGTGCCACATGGGCAACCAGATTATACCAAAATCAATAACCCAGGATGAATAAAATGAATGGAAAGTCAAAATAACACATAAGACAACTTTTACATTATGGATAAGCACTTTTGTCTGATTTACAAGTCAAACGGACTTCATCAGAACAAAATACTATGAACTCTTATACTTTAAATACCAGTATGTCACCAAGTAAATGAACTCAATTTAAAGACACAGACACAGAAAATGATAAGAATGGCTGAGTAATAATATAACAAAACCCTGCAAAAGATTTATACTAGGCGCTGGAGAAATAATCACCTATAAAAACAATAATGAAATATTAAATTCATATTAGAAGAAAAACAGTTGAAACAAAAATAATTAAAGTTTAGCGGCCCTCAGTTTAAGGACTGGATGAATAGAAATATAATCATTAATGCCTTGTGGGCTTGTGGCATCAAATCTGATCTACCAATAAAATTCTTTGTATTCCAGGCTGTTTTCCCAAGCACCACCCCACAAATTAAGCTCCACAGTATCCAAAATCCCAAAGACAAACTTCACAAAGTGGCCACAAGTCATAGAATACTTATACAGTACATTTTTAGAATTCATTGTTCTAATGTCATATAAATGTTTGTAAATTCTCTTTTTAAGAGTATGTTCAGTCTTGCCAATGTAAAATGCTCGAGTCACAATTTGCTATATACACAACTCTACTTGTGTTACAAATTCCAATTATCCTTATGTTTATCACTTATTTACGAGTACTGGCTTACGACCAGATCCTTCAAAGCAAACAGCCATTCTCGAGATGCCAGCAACAGACAATGTTCAAACCCTGCAGTGTTTTCTTGGCATGGTCAACTACTTAGACAAGTTAATCCTTATCAGCCAAAAAGTTGTTCAAAAATATACTGTCTCTTTCGTATATGTAGGGACAATAAACACATCTCCTTCATTTGATGGCACCCTTTTTGTCACTGTAATTACCGTTTTGAATGGTTGGACCCCTTTCCAATAAATTCTTTATTTTTCTACTAGAATTATGGACAAATACAGGTTGCACTCCCAAATTATTCAGGGCATCTGCATTGGTTTTAAAATGTTTCAGTTATTACGAATAATATTGGAAAGTTCATGCGTCACCCTTTGTACTTCAAAATGAGGGCCCTGTCCCAAAAATTAAGGTTTGTACTGTCAAAAGATGTCTGTATGGGGATCAAACCCTCAAGCTTATTTCCCATTAAGGGTTTAAGGTTTGGGTTCTATGGTCAGACACTTCTTTGATGATTTTATCTAGAAGGGAAATATGCTTATAAGGATGAAAACTGGTGTAGTGCAAATAAGAATTGGCAACTGTAAATGTTGGATATAAATCTACCATTTTTTATGTAAATGGTAGCATTTAATTTACAAATTCACCATTATAGGTGCAGGTGAATCACTTAACCATCGCATATCTGCATTTTTTATTTTTACTATTAAAGTTGTTTTATGTGTTATTTCGACTTTTCATTTAGTTTATTCATCCTGGGTTATTAGGTTTGGTATACTCCTGTTGTCAGTGTCACACAGCATTGTTCTTCCTTATGAAGTTGACCTTTATGATTCATTTTATTATATGACTCACTGCATGCTCATTGCTATTAAGTTGCTTTCTCTCTAGGTACTTCAGGTTGAGTATCTGGGATTGATAGTTTTCATAGATGGGTAGACCTAGATGTAAATATGCTATGTAAATGTTACTGATGTCACTTCTGCCCATGTTAGAAGTTCAGTCAGTAGTTTATCTTGGCTTCCACTGACTCCAAGATAAAGGAGATTATGAGGTTTACAAGTTATGAATGTTGCAAACAGATTTGACTACTCAGATGCTGACCCCCCAAGATGTTTCCACATCATCTGTGTTTACAATTTTTCTTTTGTAGTGACGTCTCTGGACAACTTCATCCACAGTAGTACTCTCTGTGGCATGGCAGGGTTGTCATTCTGCTGGCATCCCTAGGGAATGTTTTGTGCAGCCTCCTGACATATCCATTAAATTTTTCTGCTTTTCAAGGATGCTCTCAATTTTTGTATCAAAATATCATGACCTTCATGAAAATTTTACTTTAGTGATAAAGCACTAAGCACATGTATCAAGGAAAATGGCGGCCACAATATTCATGTGCCTTTTAGGCCTTCTGCTGATATGGACCATGTGGCTGATTAACCAAAAAGCATCATTAAGGCTCTGTTCTGACAGAGGTTTATATCTGTTATAATGGGTACTTATGCCTGTTGAACCTGCCGAGCCTGTCCAGTTATATCCAAGGAGCAAACATTTAAACATCCACGTTTTAATTTTGTTTTTAAACCAAAACGTTATGCAGACTGTTGTACTTCCTATCTGGGCTTTTTCTTAAAACTTGCAAGTATTTTCCAAGCTGAGTGGAAAACATGGAAAAATACTTAGACATGGATTAGTCCTTTACTGCTGCAGTTATCCATTGCAGCAGAATGTATGTATTTCCCCACCCAATACTTTGTCAGTGTTCAAGAATGAGAACAAAATTCTGCTCTGCTTGTAGTTTACAGGTGGAGTCATGTGACTCCCATATTCTGAGATGCAGCTGCTAT
>NC_056744.1:928264146-928299146 GCF_019279795.1 Protopterus annectens
CAAATATTTGAAGAAACACTACATAGTGCAGCCATATTAGTGTATAATGCAACATCAAGATCACAGACCTTCATTTGGATGCTGTCACAAGCATTGTTAAATCACGCACATACTCTGGCAGTAAGTACAATCTGGAGCACCGAATATAGGAAAGGTATATGACTGTGAATCAGATCGCTGCAAAAACATGTGGTGTCAAATGCTAGAACAGTAAGGCCTTGATGTTCATATAAATACTTACAGACTTTGCAGATTTGAATGCAATTTTTAGAAGTTTATACTTTTGCAAACCACTCTGTGAGCTACTACATGCATTTTCCACAGAATAATAAGGGCAGGACATGCTACAGGGTAAGCTGAAAAGAATAAGTTGAGTGTCAGGCAGACATGCTTTGAATACAGTTTCTATAACTGTAAAGAGATTGATAGGTTATTGCACTCCAGGATATTCATGAAATACTTTCAAATTCTGTTTTAAGACGTATATCTACAAAGATCTAAAGAGTTCTGTCATGACAATATGTACAGAAATAGAACAAGTAGTCTTGGCAAAGTCAGACATGTATGTCAAATGAATGCCAGACAACATTGAACTGCACAGCATCAAATCACGTTTTCTGTCTTTATATTTGCCAGAATAAATCGCAGTTTTTAGTTCTTTCTTTAATAAGGAAAGCAACAATAACTCTTGCTAGTTGATTGTACTAATATTGTTATAATAATATATATCACTGGTGCCACCTTTCTTTCACATTTAATAATAACTTGCGTTTATGTGGAACAATACCATACTCCAGCTACAATGCATACTCCTTCACTGGATATGCAGTTTAACTATTGTTTTTCCTGTCTTTCAGGTAAACTCAAACAAACTGAGTCTCAGAGACAGCTTAAAGGACATTACCCATTACATTGCCATCACTAAGTGCACACAGGTGTTCTCACTAAGGTGTGCTTTCTTGATAACAGATCTCTTCTTAATTCAGTGAATAACTCCTTAAATAGTACGAGACATTCAAATGTTCCGATTTTGTATGTAATCAGTTTGTTGCTGCTATCATTATTCTGTGCTATGCAGTTAAGCACATTAATAATATACAGACTTGATATAAACAACTTCTGTTACACCTTCTAGTTAAGGTTTTTCAAAATAGTTTTAATTGTTGGATCATATGAAAACAGAAGCCAAAAACCTTAAGGGTAAGGCATGTTTTTTTAAAATTCATACAGTAACCCAGTGCTCTTTTGAGCTGCAGTATATCTGGGTTGCTGAGTATGAGTCTGAATGACAGAAAATAGATGCAAATTAATTATTATCAACAACATATGAATTTACTGATATTAAAATAAAAGTTAGAAAATGTTAACATACAGTCGTTAACACTAATAACATCACACCACTTGTTTAACCAGTGTTTCTTAGATGGTGTAGCTTCTGTATGGCTTCTGAACATTTTTCCTCTGTCTGGTGGAGTTATGCTGAATGCATTAGTTTTCTTTCACATCCTAAAATCCTACCACAGGTGAAGTGGTGATCATCCAATACAATATTTTTTCTAGGTGCACACTCAATCAGAGTAAGTCCTTATGTATCTGTGTGTGTGTGTGTGTGTGTGTGTGTGTGTGTGTGTGTGTGTGTGTGTGTGTGTGTGTGTGTGTGTGTGTGTGGGTGCGTGTACGTGTATATGTGCGTGCATGTATGTATGTATGAATGTGCATGCACGCATGTGTGTGTGTGTGTGTGTGTGTGTGTGTGTGTGTGTGTGTGTGTGTGCATGTGTGTGTGTGAGCACGCGCACGTATGTGTGTGCATGTATGCGTGCATACGTGCATGCATGTATGTATGTCTGAATGTGCATACATGCACGTGTGTGTGTGTGTGTGTGTGTGTGTGTGTGTGTGTGTGTGTGGGTGCGTGTGGACGTGCGTGCATGTATGTATGTATGAATGTGCATGCATGTACATGTGTGTGTGTGTGTGTGCGTGTGCACGTGTGTGTGAGTGCATGCATGTGTGTATGTGTGTGCATGCATGTGTGCATACATGCGTGCATGTATGTATGTATGTATGTGTGAATGTGCATGCACACGTGTGTGTGTGTGTGTGTGTGTGTGTGTGTGTGTGTGTGTGTGTGTGTGTGTGTGTGTATACTTGTGAGTGAGTATGTGTGTCTATCATGCAACAGGATAGCAGGATAAGTTCCACCATTCCTACAACCCTGAAATAAATTAAGCAGTTAATCAGAGAATAAATGAATTCATCATTTGATTTAACAGCTTGATAATTTTATTATACTATCAGCATTCCACAGTGATGTATCTGTATTGTCTGGCATTAAAACCAGTATTCTTAAAATTAAAAACATCAGTAAAAATAAGTCATTTCATCTTAAAATAACGATTTAATTTAATTTATCCTCTGACACTCATTTCACCCTCTTCATGGAGACACAGGGAATTACCTGCACAACATGGCCAGGATGTCTGTCCATTGCAAAGCATATAACAATGCACTTGATCACATATCACATGCAGACTAACAGACAATTTATTGGCTCACAACATTTATGCCTTAGGATCTGTGGGAGGAAACTGGAGCATCCATCAAAAATGTACATAGTCACAAGAGGGACAGGTAGACTCTACATTAAAAGAACCCTAGCTAGGATGGAGACTTGTGACCTTTAATGCAACAGTGCTATCAATTTCATTACAGAGCAGTCTACATCTAAAAACTAGTTGCTTGGTTTAGCCATAGTCTCAACTCATTAAATAGCCATAGGGGTTACAGGTTTATGTATTTGTTTTTTCTGAAGTCCAAGCATATGGAATTGTAATACACAGATATGACATAACTGCAGTCCTTATATTTCATAATGCATGTTCCCTTTCCTTGTCACTTATTGAAAATGATGACAGTGTGCTATCTGTACTCTGATGGCATTGTAACTGATACATATATATATATATATATATTTTCTACTACAACATACTTTTTTTAGAGACTCGAGTCAAACACAATTCCCTTGTAAAACCGTACAGTGTAACCATATGACAAAGTTAATCTGTACATCCTTCATTTGTTAAAGAATTTGAGCATATACTTTATATCACTTATTAAACTCCTGGTACAGTGTCAGCAAAGCTGTAATTGAAACAATAAACTATGAGAAGGAGAAATTATCAAATATGTTTGATTTGTTACAGGAAAAAAGTGTCATATAACCATAAATATGTCTGAGAGCAAGACAGGATCACATGTCCAGTTGTCATAAACGTTGCTTAAAACATATAGTATACGTTATCTAATGAAGACAACTGGCCTGACAGATGTATGTTGCAGTATTCCTATTAATGTTTAAGTATCTGACAGAACAAAGGGAACAAAAAGTATATTCTTAAGACAGCAGAGACAGTTACTCCAAATAACCGTACATATACAAATAAAGACTGACTCTGAATATTTAAAATGCTTGCACACTGCCTAACTGTTGGAAATGGGCAAAATCACATTCATTGTCTATATATGATAGTTCATTGTGCTGCAATACCACTTTTTTGTTTGCTATATGATAAGTAATGTTAACATGTGAAAGTCCACATTTTCTAGCAGTTGCTAAGTGTTTGAAATTTAATTTATGCCACACAATTGCACTCTCTCCAATACCAATCACAGTACTACATATGTTATTTTTGGATAACTGACTTTATAATTTTTTCTGCACATGGAGAAGAATGTCATTAATGTAAGTTTCACTGGAGAGACTTTAATGTAACAAATCATATCTTTTGTCATTTTATAGTCCTTGATGGTAAATTTCACCCCAACAGGCTCTTTGACTCTCTGTATATAAGATGTGCAGCGGACGTACACAAGTCAAGGTGAGACGGCATTTTTGTTTAATTTCATGATGAACAGACCATGGAAACATTTCATGGAAATCATTATCCATGACACTAGGGAGTGAGTACTGCAAAGTCTCATCTTGGTCATGAAGCAGCCAGGAGATTTATCTTACAATGAAGGGTACTACAAAAGTTTAATTTGCAATAACAGAAATGCAGTGTAACTCTTGCTTCATTACCTTTTTGTGATACATAGCTAAGTAAATGATAAACAAATGAGAGTGGAATTGTTATAGGTGAAATATCATAAAAAAGCATTTCTAGCAGTGCATATCTGCCTCAGTCTTTCCTTGGTGTGCATATGCCTCACAGTACCCATGAGCTAATGTCTACATGAGACAGATAAGGGACAACAAAACAGGTGCATCCGAGAATGGTAAGAGGTCCATGTATTATGTGCAGGAATCCGGTGTTTTATTATAGTGACTTTCATTTATGCATACTTCATTAAAAACTTACATCAATGCTGTGTATGATTTGAACATGGAAAACATACGGGAATGAAAAAGGAAGGTTTGCAACTTTCTCTTACATTGCTAGTGAATGATACTCTTAGATTTGGTGGTAGAGGGGTTAAGATAATTTATCTATTTTTTTCATCATTGTGTGATCTTAAAGTTAACATATTTATAGCTGAAAGGGTGTAAGAGATACAGTACACGGAGCTTACTCCTGAGACAGAATGTTGTATGTGTTTTGTAACAGTGAACATTTGATGATTTCTGTCTGATATATTCAGTCCTAATGTAAAATAACAAATGATTCAGTACAGACCCTTCTGTGGGCCTTAGCTCATGTGAATAGTAACTGTCTTACATTTGAATAAGCTGCAAGTGGAGTTTCCATCATGTTAAGCATGTCATAATGACAAGAGAACTCTATCTCCTCCTCACATGATACAGCTAACCTATGCTAATTAGTATTGTTGCTGTTAGCTTCTTCCAAATAATACAGCCAAGAACATCTTCATGACTTGTAACCAGCTTTACTAACAACGTGAACTCACATCATAACATAGACAGAACAAATGCAAGCAACTTTTGGCAGCATGATAAAATGCTCACCTACATCATACAATCCTTAACTTTACTAAACGGGCAGCATGTTAGACTGCTCACCATCTAAATCTGTAGCAGAGTCCCACCAATCATTAACACAACTCTACTTCCCAAGAAGTGCACCACCGCTCAGTTGCGCAAAATGGGAGCAAAATCTGAACTCAAAAGGGGGATGATGTGGCACTGCATCCTGAACAACTGTGTTGACCCTTATTCCCCCAACCCTCACTCAGCTGGTACAGTTCCAGGCTGGGCCAGGAGGGCAAGTCAACTAAGTATTGCCAGAAGGACTACCATCTCCTTAACCTTGCCTAATATAACAACCCAACTCCGTACCTTATGACTTCATACACTCCCTTCCCTTTAACTTACCTATACCATGCTTATCTCATCTCCATCAACCAAGTCAAGAAACAAGTTAATAGTGATAAAAAGTCTTATTACACTCAGTTACAAGATAACCATAAAAACAACCTTAAAAAATTCTAGTCCTCCATATTTTCTCTCATCAGCCTGGCTACAAAAATGATCCCAACCCATACCCAGGCATTCCTACTCTTCAAATAGCCACCTACTTACTACATACTTCATAGAATGCATTGCTAACTTAGCATAAAACTCACCTAACACACCCCCTTCCACACAGCCAACTTCCCATATCTTATATCCTACCACATTTCCCTCACAAAACTGAACTGTTTGCAACATCTCCAATACACAGGCATACAACTCCACCCATTTTACCTTTCAACCACTTTCTAAAACTCGCATAAAAATGCTTTTACATAAACTAAAACCTTGTTCCTCCTCAGCCAAAAACCATCCATCGAAATACCTAAATCTAGCTGCAGATGTGATAGCATACCCAATCACTATTCTTATTAATAGATCAGTAACAGAATCCTGTGTCCCTAACCTGTGGAAAACAGCACATATTACCCCATTATATAACGGAGGTAGTTCCACTAACATTACAAATTTCTGTACCATAGACAGCCTGTCTCTCCTCTCTAAAATCCTTGAAAGATGCATTCATTAACAATTTCTCTACTATCTCTCACAAAATAAGCTAATCACCAATACGCAACATGGATGTTGGCCAGACCACAACAAGTCTACTGCATTACTATCATTTACAGACACTGTCGATAAACTTGTATCTGCAGTATTTCTAGATCTATCAAAAGCCTTTGACATGGTCTCTCACAGTAAACTTCTCAATCAACTTTCCACCATGGGTCTAGCATCTCTATCTATTCAATGGTTATCTAGCTACTTTGACAACAGCCAACAAGCTGTAAATTGGCAAGGATCCATGTCTGCATATCGTCCCAATTCCACAGGAGTCCCACAAGGATCGAACCTTGGCCCTCTACTGTTCAATATTTTTATCAATAAGCTACATTCATCTTCATGTGAAGGCACCTTGATTTATTATGTAGATGACTCTACCATCATGTGCTCTTCAAATTCCTCTCCAAGAAATCACTCAGCAAGTTCTCATCTCTATTGAAACTTGGATTATAATGGCACAACTCCTACTCATCCTCTGAAAAGCAAAACTCCTCCTCTTTAACCCCAAAACTCACACTCCTAATGAAGCATCTTTCAAAATCTTTTCAGCAAATGGCACTGAAATCGAGTAAGTCCACCATACCAAACTATTAGGAGTCATAATAGATGATGATCTTAAATTTGACCTCCACATACAAAGCAATATCAAGAAAACCCATCAAAAGCTAGGTATGCTATACAGAAATAATCATTTTCTGAGCAAACCCACAAAAATTATTCTAGCCAAAACCTATTTTCTGCTCTTCCTACTCTGCAGAGCACTAGTTCTAACTAATTTACAATCCAATATAAAAAAACAAACTTGAAAGCTGGTACAACAAAATTGCCATTTTTGCTACTAATTTATCTTCCTTTACTCATCACTGTAAAGGACTGCACACCCTTAGCTGGCTGGAACTCCCCCACCACCTCTCCTCCTACATTCAACTTTTAACAATATAGAAAATCATGCAAAAGCCATTAGCCTGCCCATCTGCTACCTCTTTTATTAACATACATTTCCTTAAGAAAACTGTAAGATCAGAACACAAACAACTTCTCACTATAAATAAACCAAAGAAATTTACTTGACAGAGCCTATACATGTACTCAGTAGCAAAAAAATGGAACTCCTTACCTCTAACCACCAGAACTATTTCTAACCTACTCACCTTTAAATGCTCCCTAAAAGAATACCTTACAAAATCTTGGACCTGCTCCTGTGCCAATCCTGGCTGAATTTACTCACTATAATTCACTCAACTCCTTCAACCTAGAACACACTTCACAATCCTCTCCAGCCTCCTACTCCACTCCTTTTGTTTTCCCCACTACCTTATCTTATTTAATTCATCTCTGCAAACCTTTTCCACTACCTCTTTCCTCCCTGGTCACCTAAGCTACCTGACGACACCCTACCCTGCACTCTTCTTATAATCTCACTCTCCATCCTTCTTCCTCCTATAACATAACATGAACATCACGTCTCATACTAAGACATCACGTAACTACCTGATGACACCCTACCCCGCACTCTTCTTATAATCTCATTCTCTCCATCCTTCTTCCTCCTATAACATAACATGAACACCACATCTCATACTAAGACATCACTTAACTACCTGACGACACCCTACCCTGCACTCTTCTTATAATATCATTCACTCCATCCTTCTTCCTCCTATAACATAACATGAACACCACGTCTCATACTAAGACATCACTTAACTACCTGACGACACCCTACCCTGCACTCTTCTTATAATCACATTCTCTCCATCCTTCTTCCTCCTATAACATAACATGAACACCACATCTCATACTAAGACATCACTTAACTACCTGATGACACCCTACCCTGTACTCTTCTTATAATCTCCTTCTCTCCATCCTTCTTCCTCCTATAACATAACATGAACACCACGTCTCATACTAAGACATCACCTAACTACCTGACGACACCCTACCCTGCACTCTTCTTATAATCTCATTCTCTCCATCCTTCTTGCTTCTATAACATAACATGAACACCACGTCTCATACTAAGACATCACGTAACTACCTGACGACACCCTACCCTGCACCCTTCTTATAATCTCATTCTCTCCATCCTTCTTCCTCCTATATCATAACATGAACACCATGTCTCATACTAAGACATCGCGTAACTACCTGATGAAGCCCTACCCTGCACTCTTCTTATAATCTCATTCACTCCATCCTTCTTCCTCCTATAACATAACATGAACACCACGTCTCATACTAAGACATCACGTAACTAGCTGACGACACCCTACCCTGCACTCTTCTTATAATCTCACTCTCCATCCTTCTTCCTCCTATAACATAACATGAACACCACATCTCATACTAAGACATCACATAACTACCTGACGACACCCAACCCTGCACTCTTCTTATAATCACATTCTATCCATCCTTCTTCCTCCTATAACATAACATGAACACCATGTCTCATACTAAGACATCACTTAACTACCTGACGACACCCTACCCTGCCCTGTTCTTATAATCTCACTCTCCATCCTTCTTCCTCCTATAACATAACATGAACACCACATCTCATACTAAGACATCACGTAACTACCTGATGACACCCTACCCTGCACTCTTCTTATAATCTCATTCTCTCCATCCTTCGTCCTCCTATAACATAACATGAACACCACGTCTCATACTAAGACATCACGTAACTACCTGATGACACCCTACCCTGCACTCTTCTTATAATCTCACTCTCCATCCTTCTTCCTTCTATAACATAACATGAACACCACGTCTCATACTAAGACATAACGTAACTACCTGATGACACCCTACCCTGCACTCTTCTTATAATCTCATTCTCTCCATCCTTCTTCCTTCTATAACATAACATGAACACCACGTCTCATACTAAGACATCACGTAACTACCTGATGACACACTACCCTGCACTCTTCTTATAATCTCATTCTCTCCATCCTTCTTCATTCTATAACATAACATGAACACCACGTCTCATACTAAGACATCACGTAACTACCTGACGACACCCTACCCTGCACTCTTCTTATAATCTCATTCTCTCCATCCTTCTTCCTCCTATAACATAACATGAACACCACGTCTCATACTAAGACATCACGTAATTACCTGACGACACCCTACCCTGCACTCTTCTTATAATCTCATTCACTCCATCCTTCTTCCTCCTATAACATAACATGAACACCACGTCTCATACTAAGACATCACGTAATTACCTGACGACACCCTACCCTGCACTCTTCTTATAATCTCACTCTCTCCATCCTTCTTCCTTCTATAACATAACATGAACACCACGTCTCATACTAAGACATCACTTAACTACCTGATGACACCCTACACTGCACTCTTCTTATAATCTCATTCTCTCCATCCTTCTTCCTTATATAACATAACATGAACACCACGTCTCATACTAAGACATCACTTAACTACCTGATGACACCCTACCCTGCACTCTTCTTATAATCTCATTCTCTCCATCCTTCTTCCTCCTATAACATAACATGAACACCACGTCTCATACTAAGACATCACTTAACTACCTGACGACACACTACCCTGCACTCTTCTTATAATCTCATTCTCTCCATCCTTCTTCCTCCTATAATATAACATGAACACCACGTCTCATACTAAGACATCACGTAACTACCTGACGACACCCTACCCTGCACTCTTCTTATAATCTCATTCTCTCCATCCTTCTTCCTTCTATAACATAACATGAACACCACGCCTCATACTAAGACTTCACGTAACTACCTGACGACACCCTACCCTGCACTCTTCTTATAATCTCATTCTCTCCATCCTTCTTCCTCCTATAACATAGCATGAACACCACGTCTCATACTAAGACATCACTTAACTACCTGACGACACCCTACCCTGCACTCTTCTTATAATCTCATTCTCTCCATCCTTCTTCCTCTAATAACGTAACATGAACACCACGTCTCATACTAAGACATCACTTAACTACCTGACGACACCCTACCCTGCACTCTTCTTATAATCTCATTCTCTCCATCCTTCTTCCTTCTATAACATAACATGAACACCACGTCTCATACTAAGACATCACATAACTACCTGACGACACCCTACCCTGCACTCTTCTTATAATCTCATTCTCTCCATCCTTCTTCCTTCTATAACATAACATGAACACCACGTCTCATACTAAGACATCACTTAACTACCTGACGACACCCTACCCTGAACTCTTCTTATAATCTCATTCTCCATCCTTCTTCCTTCTATAACATAACATGAACACCACGTCTCATACTAAGACATCACTTAACTACCTGACGACACCCTACCCTGCACTCTTCTTATAATCTCATTCTCTCCATCCTTCTTCCTTCTATAACATAATATGAACACCACGTCTCATACTAAGACATCATGTAACTACCTGACGACACCCTACCCTGCACTCTTCTTATAATCTCATTCTCCATCCTTCTTCCTCCTATAACTTAACATGAACACCACGTCTCATACTAAGACATCGCGTAACTACCTGACAACACCCTACCCTGCACTCTTCTTATAATCTCATTCTCTCCATCCTTCTTCCTCCTATAATATAACATGAACACCACGTCTCATACTAAGACATCATGTAACTACCTGATGACACCCTACCCTGCACTCTTCTTATAATCTCATTCTCTCCATCCTTTTTCCTTCTATAACATAACATGAACACCACGTCTCATACTAAGACATCACTTAACTACCTGATGAAGCCCTACCCTGCACTCTTCTTATAATCTCATTCTCTCCATCCTTCTTCCTTCTATAACATAACATGAACACCACGTCTCATACTAAGACATCACATAACTACCTGACGACACCCTACCCTGCACTCTTCTTATAATCTCATTCTCTCCATCCTTCTTCCTCCTATAACATAACATGAACACCACGTCTCATACTGAGACATCACTTAACTACCTGACGACACCCTACCCTGCACTCTTCTTATAATCTCATTCTCTCCATCCTTCTTCCTTCTATAACATAACATGAACACCACGTCTCATACTAAGACATCACATAACTACCTGACGACACCCTACCCTGCACTCTTCTTATAATCTCATTCTCTCCATCCTTCTTCCTTCTATAACATAACATGAACACCACGTCTCATACTAAGACATCACGTAACTACCTGACGACACCCTACCCTGCACTCTTCTTATAATGTCATTCTCTCCATCCTTCTTCCTTCTATAACATAACATGAACACCACGTCTCATACTAAGACATCACATAACTACCTGACGACACCCTACCCTGCACTCTTCTTATAATCTCATTCTCTCCATCCTTCTTCCTCCTATAACATAACATGAACACCACGTCTCATACTAAGACATCACGTAACTACCTGACGACACCCTACCCTGCACTCTTCTTATAATCTCACTCTCCATCCTTCTTCCTCCTATAACATAACATGAACACCACGTCTCATACTAAGACATCACGTAACTACCTGACGACACCCTACCCTGCACTCTTCTTATAATCTCATTCTCTCCATCCTTCTTCCTCCTATAACATAACATGAACACCACGTCTCATACTAAGACATCATGTAACTACCTGACGACACCCCACCCTGCACTCTTCTTATAATCTCATTCTCTCCATCCTTCTTCCTCCTATAACATAACATGAACACCACGTCTCATACTAAGACATCACGTAACTACCTGATGTCACCCTACCCTGCACTCTTCTTATAATCTCATTCTCTCCATCCTTCTTCCTCCTATAACATAACATGAACACCACGTCTCATACTAAGACATCACGTAACTACCTGACGACACCCTACCCTGCACTCTTCTTATAATGTCATTCTCTCCATCCTTCTTCCTCTAATAACGTAACATGAACACCACGTCTCATACTAAGACATCACTTAACTACCTGACGACACACTACCCTGCACTCTTCTTATAATCTCATTCTCTCCATCCTTCTTCCTCCTATAACATAACATGAACACCACGTCTCATACTAAGACATCACGTAACTACCTGACGACACCCTGCCCTGCACTCTTCTTATAATCTCATTCTCTCCATCCTTCTTCCTTCTATAACATAACATGAAGACCACGTCTCATACTAAGACATCACTTAACTACCTGACGACACCCTACCCTGCACTCTTCTTATAATCTCACTCTCCATCCTTCTTCCTTCTATAACATAACATGAACACCACATCTCATACTAAGACATCACTTAACTACCTGACGACACCCTACCCTGCACTCTTCTTGTAATCTCATTCACTCCATCCTTCGTCCTCCTATAACATAACATGAACACCACGTCTCATACTAAGACATCACGTAACTACCTGAAGAACACCCTACCTGCACTCTCCTTATAATCTCCTTCTCTCCATCCTTCTTCCTTCTGTAACTGTAATATGAACACCTGTCCCATACTAAGACATCACTCACCTGAAGAACACCCTACCTGCACTCTCCTTATAATCTCCTTCTCTCCATCCTTCTTCCTTCTGTAACTGTAATATGAACACCGTCCCATACTAAGACATCACTTAACTACCTGACGACACCCTACCCTGCACTCTTCTTATAATCTCATTCACGCCATCCTTCTTCCTTCTATAACATAACATGAACACCACGTCTCATACTAAGACATCACATAACTACCTGACGACACCCTACCCTGCACTCTTCTTATAATCTCATTCTCTCCATCCTTCTTCCTCCTATAACATAACATGAACACCACGTCTCATACTAAGACATCACGTAACTACCTGACGACACCCTACCCTGCACTCTTCTTATAATCTCATTCCCTCCATCCTTCTTCCTTCTATAACATAACATGAACACCACGTCTCATACTAAGACATCACTTAACTACCTGACGACACCCTACCCTGCACTCTTCTTATAATCTCATTCTCTCCATCCTTCTTCCTTCTATAACATAACATGAACACCACATCTCATACTAAGACATCACGTAACTACCCGACGACACCCCACCCTGCACTCTTCTTATAATCTCATTCCCTCCCGCCTTCTTCCTCCTATAACATAACATGAACACCACGTCTCATACTAAGACATCACGTAACTACCTGACGACACCCCACCCTGCACTCTTCTTATAATCTCATTCTCTCCATCCTTCTTCCTTCTATAACATAACATGAACACCACGTCTCATACTAAGACATCACGTAACTACCTGACGACACCCTACCCTGCACTCTTCTTATAATCTCATTCTCTCCATCCTTCTTCCTTCTATAACATAACATGAACACCACATCTCATACTAAGACATCACGTAACTACCTGACGACACCCTACCCTGCACTCTTCTTATAATCTCACTCTCCATCCTTCTTCCTCCTATAACATAACATGAACACCACGTCTCATACTAAGACATCACTTAACTACCTGACGACACCCCACCCTGCACTGTTCTTATAATCTCACTCTCCATCCTTCTTCCTCCTATAACATAACATGAACACCACGTCTCATACTAAGACATCACTTAACTACCTGACGACACCCCACCCTGCACTCTTCTTATAATCTCATTCTCTCCATCCTTCTTCCTTCTATAACATAACATGAACACCACGTCTCATACTAAGACATCATGTAACTACCTGACAACACCCTACCCTGCACTCTTCTTATAATCTCATTCTCTCCATCCTTCTTCCTTCTATAACATAACATGAACACCACGTCTCATACTAAGACATCACGTAACTACCTGACGACACCCCACCCTGCACTCTTCTTATAATCTCATTCTCTCCATCCTTCTTCCTCCTATAACATAACATGAACACCATGTCTCATACTAAGACATCATGTAACTACCTGACGACACCCCACCCTGCACTCTTCTTATAATCTCATTCTCTCCATCCTTCTTCCTCCTATAACATAACATGAACACCATGTCTCATACTAAGACATCATGTAACTACCTGACGACACCCTACCCTGCACTCTTCTTATAATCTCATTCTCTCCATCCTTCTTCCTTCTATAACATAACATGAACACCACGTCTCATACTAAGACATCACTTAACTACCTGATGACACCCTACCCTGCACTCTTCTTATAATCTCATTCCCTCCCGCCTTCTTCCTCCTATAACATAACATGAACACCACGTCTCATACTAAGACATCACTTAACTACCTGACGACACCCCACCCTGCACTCTTCTTATAATCTCATTCTCTCCATCCTTCTTCCTTCTATAACATAACATGAACACCACGTCTCATACTAAGACATCATGTAACTACCTGACAACACCCTACCCTGCACTCTTCTTATAATCTCATTCTCTCCATCCTTCTTCCTTCTATAACATAACATGAACACCACGTCTCATACTAAGATATCACTTAACTACCTGACGACACCCTACCCTGCACTCTTCTTATAATCTCATTCTCTCCATCCTTCTTCCTTCTATAACATAACATGAACACCACGCCTCATACTAAGATATCACTTAACTACCTGACGACACCCTACCCTGCACTCTTCTTATAATCTCATTCTCTCCATCCTTCTTCCTTCTATAACATAACATGAACACCACGTCTCATACTAAGACATCACTTAACTACCTGATGACACCCTACCCTGCACTCTTCTTATAATCTCATTCTCTCCATCCTTCTTCCTCCTATAACATAACATGACCACGTCTCATACTAAGACATCATGTAACTACCTGACAACACCCTACCCTGCACTCTTCTTATAATCTCACTCTCCATCCTTCTTCCTTCTATAACATAACATGAACACCACGTCTCATACTAAGACATCATGTAACTACCTGATGACACCCTACCCAGCACTCTTCTTATAATCTCACTCTCCATCCTTCTTCCTTCTATAACATAACATGACCACGTCTCATACTAAGACATCATGTAACTACCTGACGACACCCCACCCTGCACTCTTCTTATAATCTCATTCTCTCCATCCTTCTTCCTCCTATAACATAACATGAACACCACGTCTCATACTAAGACATCACATAACTACCTGACGACACCCTACCCTGCACTCTTCTTATAATCTCATTCTCTCCATCCTTCTTCCTTCTATAACATAACATGAACACCACGTCTCATACTAAGACATCATGTAACTACCTGACGACACCCTACCCTGCACTCTTCTTATAATCTCATTCTCTCCATCCTTCTTCCTCCTATAACATAACATGAAAATCACGTCTCATACTAAGACATCACTTAACTACCTGCGACACCCCACCCTGCACTCTTCTTATAATCTCATTCTCTCCATCCTTCTTCCTCTAATAACGTAACATGAACACCACGTCTCATACTAAGACATCACTTAACTACCTGACGACACCCTACCCTGCACTCTTCTTATAATCTCATTCTCTCCATCCTTCTTCCTCCTATAACATAACATGAACACCACGTCTCATACTAAGACATCACTTAACTACCTGCGACACCCTACCCTGCACTCTTCTTATAATCTCATTCTCTCCATCCTTCTTCCTTCTATAACATAACATGAACACCACGTCTCATACTAAGACATCACATAACTACCTGACGACACCCTACCCTGCACTCTTCTTATAATCTCATTCACTCCATCCTTCTTCCTCCTATAACATAACATGAACACCACGTCTCATACTAAGACATCACGTAACTACCTGACGACACCCTACCCTGCACTCTTCTTATAATCTCATTCTGTCCATCCTTCTTCCTCCTATAACATAACATGAACACCACGTCTCATACTAAGACATCACATAACTACCTGACGACACCCTACCCTGCACTCTTCTTATAATCTCATTCTCTCCATCCTTCTTCCTCCTATAACATAACATGAACACCACGTCTCATACTAAGACATCACTTAACTACCTGCGACACCCTACCCTGCACTCTTCTTATAATCTCATTCTCTCCATCCTTCTTCCTTCTATAACATAACATGAACACCACGTCTCATACTAAGACATCACATAACTACCTGACGACACCCTACCCTGCACTCTTCTTATAATCTCACTCTCCATCCTTCCTCCTTCTATAACATAACATGAACACCACGTCTCATACTAAGACATCACATAACTACCTGACGACACCCTACCCTGCACTCTTCTTATAATCTCATTCACTCCATCCTTCTTCCTCCTATAACATAACATGAACACCACGTCTCATACTAAGACATCACGTAACTACCTGACGACACCCTACCCTGCACTCTTCTTATAATGTCATTCTCTCCATCCTTCTTCCTTCTATAACATAACATGAACACCACGTCTCATACTAAGACATCACTTAACTACCTGACGACACCCTACCCTGCACTCTTCTTATAATCTCATTCTCTCCATCCTTCTTCCTCCTATAACATAACATGAACACCACGTCTCATACTAAGACATCACTTAACTACCTGATGACACCCTACCCTGCACTCTTCTTATAATCTCATTCTCTCCATCCTTCGTCCTCCTATAACATAACATGAACACCACGTCTCATACTAAGACATCACGTAACTACCTGACGACACACTACCCTGCACTCTTCTTATAATCTCATTCTCTCCATCCTTCTTCCTCCTATAACATAGCATGAACACCACGTCTCATACTAAGACATCACTTAACTACCTGATGACACCCCACCCTGCACTCTTCTTATAATCTCATTCTATCCATCCTTCTTCCTTCTATAACATAACACGATCACCACGTCTCATACTAAGACATCACATAATTTCAACTCATTGTCTCTAATGATGTCTGCTATCTCTTTAATTATCTTATTAGAACTGTCTCAGGTCTCATTTACCACATACTAATCTATGTAACAAATAATATGATTACTGAATTTTCCTCGTATAGTCTCTTCAACTCATGTTATCATTTTTCATTGCACTCTGCTATGAAACTTCCCATGTTTTTGTCATTATAACATTTTTTTCACTCGTTTGTACTGTAACATGATACTTTGTCATTTAGAATATCTGCACTTGATTTTTGAAATATTGTGACTGTGGAAGTTTTCTCCATGGGCCTCTGCTGAAAATGGGCAATTTCTGGCCCAGTTGGACTTTCCCAATAAACAAATGACAAATAAATAAATAAATACATTCACCTTAAAGTGACAGTCCTGTGACAAATTTGTCTGCTAACCAAATTTAATTTATATGAATCTTGTGTTATTATCATTAGAAACTGTAATGCAATTTCCAATGTCCCCTGTGAATTTTCTTTTTTATTGCATTTTACTTTATTTGGTTAGAGTGCTGTTTTACAGAGTCTGGTGAGCATATTAATGTATATTATTTATATATATTATTTACACACAGTCTGGTGCCGCAAAGTATGTGCCTACCATTTCAAAGTCCTAGTCCCACACCCTACTTTAACACAGCTAGTAAAAGGTAAAATCACATGAATACAAAACCTCAAAAAACCTACAATTTTAAAATGTAAAGCATCCATTGTGCTATTTAAAAAAATAAAATATTTAAAAATCTGTAAATTGAACATAAAAACTGTGCAGCAAAATAGCTAAGCAGTTATTTAACTTATTTTAAAAATGTTCAGCAGTTTGTTTTAGTTCCGGTTATAAAGATATATAATCATTTAGACTGGGAAATATGAAAGCATTAAACTTTAATTGCCATATTACCTCTGTGCACTCTAGTGGATTTTTCTAGTCCCCTCCCCTGAGATCAATATCTACTCTTTCCAGAATAACAAATGAGGTTTTGTAGTCATGTGATTTTACCTTGTCACCTTACAAATGTATACATTGTATTAGTCCTTTAAGGAATCAGTTAATTTAGTTCTTTCTTTAATTGAATAGTGTATTTGACTGGTGTATTTGTTTAACATGAGTATATAAAACACATCAGTTAGTCATGGTTTTTATTCTGACAAAGTCTTATACATTAAAGGATGAAAACGCTCAATTATTATCAATAAATTTGATTTATTATTTGACATTCATTGCAGTTCCTGACATTTGTCCATCCTTGTAGCTACGTCACCCTGTATTCTTGGCTATTTAATTATACTTTCCTGCATGTTCTAGTTGTGATGCATATTTAGGATGTCATGCCTGTTGATGGGCAAATTCAAGGGTTACATTAATAGCTGAAAATGTTCTTTCAGTGCCCAAGACAAGGACTGCTTATCATGCAAATTCTTGTAACAAGAATCATAAATATGTTTTGGATTTTAGAATTCAGAAAGAAATTAGTTCCTTGCCTTATCATGTTGGAAAATGGGACACCCCTTTGTACAGAAAACTGTTCAGTAACAAACCATAAAAATTATACAACACTCAGCTATAATACCACATACACCTTGTAGTTTACATTTTGTTCACTGCTTACTGTCAAGAATTGCTGTTATACTTTACTGATTAGTAGGTTATTTCTTGGCCATTAAGCAGGACAGAAGAACTAAGTATAGTCATTGGTATCAGATTCATCTTAAGGCATTTACCATTGCTTGGTTTCCTTTGCGGAAGAACATTTTACTTACTTACTTATTTATTTAATTTAATTTTATTTAAACATTTCTTAACCAGTTTGACACATTAGTCCAAGGTCCCTTTTCGGGCACAACCTGAGTCAGATGATACATAAGAAAGACAGTACTGTACAATGAAAACAGAATGCAAGTACTGATAACAATACAAAACATACACTACAATGATAACACTGAAAAGACAATTTTGCAGGAAATAGCATATATACATAAGGAAAAGATAAAACATCAGCAATAGAGTGTTTCTGCATTGTCACTGATCAGTTTAGATTATAGATGAATAAGAACAGTGTTAAAACAAGAAGCATGTCAGAAATACAAGATAAGTTGTGAAAAGGAAAGAGGACATTGAATGAAGTCGGAAATGGAGATGTATGTCAAAGCCATACATAACCCCCATATTGTATGCATTAGCTGAGAGGAATAAATGGATTTCTAATACTGACTACATTAAGGACTAGACTGTAGCTAAACAGAGCTAAAAAGATAGACTACAATAAAAGTGGAAAAGAGATAGTGAAATATGGATTAGAGAACAGTATGATGAAGAAAGTGGGGGTATGATGATGCAAATAAGTAAAAAATTCATAAGAGGGACAGAAGTCATCTCATGAAAAGAAGAGCGGATAGTATTCAGAGTGTTATCAAATTACAAGCTTAATGAGTAATAGATTAGCTATGACTGTCAAAAACGTTAAAGATTGTGAAAATTGTACCAAGTTTAATAAATACTTCTGACTGGGTTGGGGGGTGGGGCAGAAAAGATACAGGAAACTTGGATCACTTGCAGAGAATTAAATAATGAAAAACATGACTGATTACATGTCAGGCTAACCACATGGTCATGTTTGGTGGGCGGGAAAAGCATCATCCGAAATGTTGGAAAGGAACCCTAAATCCTTGGCTAATGGCTTTTTGATACGCTCCCCCACAGCAATAGCTGATCTCTGTATTGAGTTCTCTGCTTCCCCAAGTGCTCTAATAATAGAATTAGACACAGGAGAGACAACAGCATTTGTACAAGCTACTGGATTGGTTAAGGCAGTGAATACAATGACATCTGTCACTAAAAAGAAATAAATAAATAATTGCAGAAAATGGTTCACATACAGGCATCAGTTTCTTATTGCCCTGTGTGGGGCATTTCATTTGTCTGTATGATATGTCACTGAGTCCCTGGTTTCTCCTTCTGATTCTCACTTTTTTATTTTTCTTGTTATTGAAGTACATATGTTAGTGTCATGGACATTGATTTCCCATATATCCTAGCCTACTGTAATTGTATAACTTGGCCTTTCTCTGACATCTGATAATTAGACACAAAAACATGGATACTCAGTGCAGTCATGAACACCTCAGACATCAGATATGATTTTTTTTTATTATGGCTGATTTTGACTATGCACGTTTTACAAAAGAACATTCTTCTTTCTTAAGACAAGTCGCTATAGCTTCAGCTGCAATGTTAAGCCCTCACTTAAAGGTTTCCCTTCAATAAAATAAAATGACCCAATAATCTTCAGCATTCTTATAGTTCTTAAAAAGAGGAAATTTCTGCAGCAAATGTTTATCAGACTAGCCCTCCCCTAGACCAAAGGTATTGGTGCTGTGGTGAAAACTCCATATTTTGTCATTAACTTGATAAGAATACTTCTTTTTTGGAAACCCTTTCAAAGGTCAGTTAAATGGTGGCTACCATGACTGTTATCCTACAAAAAAATTCCCGTTTTTCAGAAATTAGAATCTCCAGCAAAATCTTTAGCAATTCTGTCCACGATTCAAGAATTTGAAGATGTATATAAAGTGACCCAAAACTAGATTCCAAGATATTTGTCAGCATAAGACTAGACCATCATTTGCAGTGTCTTACAGCAGTGCATGCATCTGTATTAACATCCTCTGGCTGACCCCTCTGTAACTGGCCTTACCACATTTCTACAATTAAAAAAGACAGCTGTTGTCAACAACATACTCGGTGATAAAGGATGCAGAATTTTATACCACTTTGAAAAGATGGTATAGAATAACTTATACAAGAGTGAAATCCTGAAACTGATAGATAACTTTTTTTTTTAATTTCTCCAAGTGTTTTGGGTTTCTAATACCATGATGGGAATGGACCCCATTCCTAAGTCAAAGTACGATTAAAGTTCATGAAATTAGTATTGTTTCAATCTTTGATGTTAGCCAAAAGTGCTTTTCTCAGCACCTACAATGTATAGAATTTACTCCTTTTGTAAGTCATATGGAGTTACATGCATGGGTAACATATCTAAGTATTACTGTAAATTGATTTTTTATAAACTCCTTTGCTCCTGCAACTATTGGAACTGTCTGGATATCCTTCCACACTGCCCTCATTTCTGCCTGCAAATCCTGGTAATTTAAGACTTTTTGTCTCTCTGCACATAAGACACTGTAGTCGTTGGGTGTAGCAATTTCAATAATTAATGCTATTTTTGTCTTTGTTTCATGGACTACCATATCTGGTTTTCTCACATCTATTTTTGAACTGTTGGTAATGCATGATTCCATGTGATATAAACTTCAGCATTTTCTATAACGCTTTGTGCTTCATGTTTCCATTGTTTTACAGCTGCTTCAAATTTATAATGTTTGCACAGTCTTGCCACATTATTATGTCTTTCAGTATACAGTCTTTCTGCCATTTGTGTATCACAACCAGCAACAAAATGTGTAACTGTTTCCAATTCTCTTTTACAAAACCTACATTTGTCTGTTTCTCCCACATGTTCAATGGTCTTTGTAAACAATAGTCCACTGTCTTGGGCTGCCAATATTAACCTTTCATATTTTGGTTTAAATTCACTTCTCCTTAACCATTCCTGCATTAAATCCTGATCAACATGAGATTGTTCCAATAGTTTTCTGAACCTGCAACTATATGTATTTTCCACATTTCTTGCCCTTTCATTTGATCCTTCACCTTATATCCTTTATTTTGTTTTTTGGCACATTTAGTTGCTGCCTGAATTTATCTACTTCTGGTTTGATATTCATTCCCGTTTGAAACCAAAATGCTTCTGCTAAATTAAGCAGGATAGTCATCTTAGACTTATTCTCTTCATGTTTTTAAACTTTTACTATGTTTGGATCTTGTGAAGTCAACAGATATGTATGCGGTCCTATGATTGCAGATATATACATGCAATCAATTTCAAAAAAGCCAATACCTCCTTCAGAACGAGGAATATATTTATTATTTTATTTATTTGCAGTTTATTTGCCAGGATGGTCCATTGGGCAAAGAAGAACCCATTTTCAATGGAGTCCTGGGGAGAAAAGCTCCACAATAACAATACAGAAATACAGATAAAATCATAGTATTTAAAGGTACAATATGAAACAAACAAAGTTAAGAAAAATAAGAACTGTTGTAAATTTTTGCTAGTACTTTACAAGGAAATGAATAAGACTCTGGAGTACATGAGATGTCTGAGGTATAGAGAGGAGAAGAGGTTATGTGGGATGGGAGCAGGAGCATTCCCAGAGAGATGTTAGGTGTGAGTGAAGTGAGGTCTTGAAGGAAGAGTGACTAGAGATGGTATGGATGGATGGTGGAAGGGAGTTCCACTGCCGAGCAAGGGCAAAGCATAGGAGATTTTTGCCAGGGGGTTGGTGGGTTTATGCAATTCTATTAAGTTTTGATTATTGGATCTTAAGGATCTTTCTGGAAGGTGCATTTTAAAGGAGGAGGAGAGGGAGGGACAGAGGGAGGGGCTAAAATGAGATTGTGAACATGAGTGAGTTGAATGTAGGTGAGATAATTGGGTAGGTATAACCAATTTAGTTTGTGAAGGGTGACACAGTGATAGGTAGAAGATTTGTGGCTAGTGGCAAACTTGGCAATCTTATTATAGCAGGAGGAGAGTTTTGACTTAAGTGTGGATTGTAGGTTAGTTAGGAGTGGGGCACCATATAGGAGAGAAGGGCTGAGGAATGTGGTAGAGAGAGTAAACTTAGTAGAGGTAGTGAGATAGCGACAATGGTGGTAGAGCATACCAAGTTTCTGGTGGGTTTTTTTTATGTTTATTTGTAGGTGGGAGTTGAATTTAAGCTGATCATCAATGAGGACACCTAATAGTTTGGCCTCAGGTATGACTTCGAGAGCTGTATTGTTGTGGCTGGTGATGGAGAATGAGTTTTTATCTATAGTGGTTGTTATAAAAGGGGTAAATAACATAAGTTTGTTTTTTGAGACAGTGAGTGCTAGGTGATTGTCTCTCATCCACTGTTCAGTGGTAGAAAAAGTGTTGGGTTAGTTTTAAGAGAGTGGGTATAGAGGAGGCAGAACAGATTATAGTTGAATCGTCTGCATACCGGGGTAAGATTTGTGTTAAGGATTGAGTGGTGGAAATCATTTATGAAAATATTAAACAGCAGGAGACCAAGTATGGAGCCTTGTGGTATACCTGTGGGGGTGTTGAGGAATGGGGAGGTGGCTTTTTTCCATTTAGCTGCTTGTTGTCTATTTGAGAGGTAACTGGAGAACCAGTTGAGAGAAGAAAGGGATAGGTTTAGATTAGAGAGTTTAGTTAGGAGAATGTTGTGGGAGATGTTATCGAAGGCCTTAGAGAGATCCAGTAGGAGGGTAGATACAGTACTGCCAGAGTCATGGGCTTTGTTGACAGTTTCAAGGAAGGACAGAAAAGTGGAGGTAATGCTGTGGCCTGGTCTGAAACATGCTGTGTGGGAGTTAATAACTGGTTGTGTATAAGATAGGGTAGGAGTTGTAGACGGATACATTTTTCAAGAACTTTGGAGATGGGGAATAAGATAGCAATAGAACAGAAATTTGTGATATTATTGTTGTTGCCCCCTTTGTGAAGGGGTAAGACGAAGGCCATTTTCCAAAGTTGGTGTACATAGCCTTCTTGGATAGAGAGGTTGATTAAAATAGAGATGGGGAAGGCAATGGCTTTGGCGGCTATGCTAAGAAAGTATGACGGAATGTTGTCGGGAGCATTGGAGCAAGGTTTCATATATAGTCTTGGTATACACTGATTTTTATAAATCATTTGAAAAGCATGAAGCATTATTCATGTTTTTCGGTCCAGCTGATCCAATACATTTTGTGGCCAGTAAATCACTTCAAAACTGTAAATTAGGACAGGAGGAGCAAATTGGTTTATAGCTTGGACTAAGTTCCTAGATGTCAGAGCTGTTTTTAGTATTAATTTTAATATTCTAAAATAGTCTTTACTAAGTTTTATTCACGTGTTCATGTTTTATTGATACTTAATCAATTCCCAAATATTTATATGCTCCCTCTTGCTCAAGTTCTTTTATATCACATTCCTGTCCTAGGATGATATTCACTTGGTGCTGCAACTTTCCTGCTTTAAAGGTTGTTTTTGTACATTTATCAAGACCAAATGACATTCTTATATCATATGAAAAAGTTTTGATCACTTGCATTTGTGCTTTCAGTTCCTCATCTGATGAACTATACTGTCTTAAATCATCCACAGAAAGAAGATGAGAAGTCTTTACACTTTGCTGTTTCCTGGGAGCCAAACTGTAGCCATGTTCTAATCTGTTAAGTAGACAGCTTAATGGGTTAAGGAAAAGACAAAAGAGCAATGATGACAAAGAGTCACCCTGAAATATCCTCCTTTGAAGTTTTATCCCAGGAATAATAATTTATCTTTTATCATGACTTAACTGCAATGTGGTTACCACTGTTTCATGGTGTCTGTAATATAATCGATCAGTGTAGGGTATATCTTATACATTTATAGGCACTCTTTTATTCATGAATGTGGGATCCTGTCAAATGCTTTCTTGTAGTCTATCCATGCCATACATAGATTCTCTCCCTTTTTACAGTTGCCCATTATGCTTTATTTAACAACAAATGATCCTTTGTCCCATATGACTTTCTTTTAGTACCCTTTTCTTCTATTGTCACAATTGAGTTTTCTTCTAAATGACTATAAACTCTGCCATCATCAGTTCCAGTGTATAGTTTATACATCGTCGGAAGGCAAGTTATTGTTCTGTAGTTTTTAGGATAGAGTGCAGATTTGCTCTTAAGGAGGAGCACTGTTTTTCCTGTTTTTAACCAGGTTGGCATCTGTTTGGGGTGTGTATATAAATAGTTCTTATTCTTGGCTAAATCTTCATGCAAAGATGTTTTAGCCAGAAGTTAGGTACTGCATCTCGGCCTGGGGTTTTCCAGTTAGGAGCTTTTCTTAGCTTTATTTAAATTTTTGTGGCTGTTTTTTTATTCCATTTCATATGCTGTACATTTAACTTCTTATTCTTTCTTTTACTTCTCCTATCCATTCTGCATCTTTGTTATGCTCCACAGGATTTTCATAGTATTTATCCAAAACGTATCTATGTCTTCCTTTTTTTTTCTGGTGGTGTTTCAATTCCTTTTGCTTTGTTTCCAAATTGTCTACAAAACTTGCTTTTGTCATCAGTACATTGCCTACATTATTCTTTTCCTTTATATTTAACTGCAGATCATCTAAGCTTGTCTGCCTGTGCTGATATTTTTAGATTATTATTTGCAATAATCCATGATAGATCCTGATCTGTTCTGATACCACTCATTGCTTTTATCACTTTTAACTTTCTAAGTATTTTTGTTGATCTTTTCCATCTTATATACTCTTCTAAGAGTGAAAATTCTAATCTTAATTGCTTTATAGTTTTCTCTGTTCAGTGCTTCCATGATGGCATTTGCTTTCTCCCCTTCCATCCCTTTCCGTTTTTGTGGTCAGAATTTCTCCATTATTAATTTAGCTGCATAGTATTATGTCCTACTTATGTTATATCACATGCATTTCTATGAACAGTCCTAATTACTGTGTTCATTGTTTTATCAAACTTCTAACTTTTTTTAGTTTTATTAACTTTCTGTAGTCTGTTTCTTTCACTGATCTTAATATATCTGTCCATCTCTATTAAATCAAGCAACTCTTCTCGTAGGTCATTTTATTCTCAACTGAGGGCACATTCCTTGTTCTGCATTTCCTGTGGGTATTCTACAAAAAATTTCCAGACCATCTTCCTGTGCCACATTTTCTTCAATTTCATACTGTGTCATCTGTTGCTCTTTCTTATGGGAACTCACTGGCCTACCATTCCACAACATTAACTACATCAGAGTTGCCACAGTTTTCTGTTCCTTCCCTTGCTGTGCAACTCCAATTGAACTTTTGTACTGGTTTCCTGTGGAAGGATCCAAAGTATCTTCATATGGCAGCTGATGAGATTTTTCCCACTCCACTGGTTTCCCCTACTTTGGGGATCCATTGCTCTGTCCTGCTATGGTGTTATCAGAGTTAAATTTTCTGCACTAAATGCTTCACTTTGCAGGTAATCTATAGCCTCAGTTTGTATTTCTTTAACTTCTTGATTATTAATCCTCTTTGTTTTCTTATTTCTCGTATTGTAAAATTTTCCATATCCGGATGCCTTTGCCTGTATTTTTCTTCAAATAACTTTGGTGCTACTCTTTTTGTATTGATTAGTTCTACATTCTCCTTTGCATAAATATTGCACTATATTAAATGTATTTTTCTTTCCCATGCATATATTTCTTCTTCAGATGTCTCCTGCCCCTCCTGTTTCTCCATAACTGGGGGATTCGTTTTTCCATTATGCTGTGATATAACCTCTGTTAGACTTTCTACACTAAATCCTTCACTTTGCTGGTATTTCATAACTTCAGCTTCTATTTTTTTAACTTCTACTTTACTATTCTTCTTTTCTATGCTCCCATTTTGTAATCTTATTTTTTTATTGTGAAATTTTCCATAGCTGGATGCCTTTCCTTGTATTTCTCTTTGAATATCTTTGGGGCAGCTTTTTTTTTGTATTAATTAATTTGGCTTTCTCCTTTGCATAAATACTGTACCATATCAGATCTCTCTTTCTTTATTTCTTTTTTATACCTTTCAAATAATCTCTAGATTTTGTTCATAATATTGTCACTCATCCTCAGTCACTTTTTTTTCCAACTGGCCCAAGGTTTCTTGATCTATATAATGTTTTTCAAAAATATGTTGTATTAATGAACACAAATTTGCATTTGAAGCTTTTGACAGTTTTTCTTGTGCAAGTATTTTTCTTTCCTCTAATTTCTCTCTTAACCTTCTTGTATATCTTCTGTCCGGAAATCTTAGGCTACTTGCATAATAGTAACAATACATAATTTCTTTCTTATCCTCAATAGTCCACTTTATCATCGTTATGGCTGTTTTTTGGCCTATCAATTTTTCTGATTTTTTTGAGGACTACTACTTCCTTCTACAACTGGGTGGCCATCCTCCCCCTGTCCCTGGCCTAGACCTATTGTAGGAATGTTTCCATGTCTTGAGGATTCTACGTGGTCAGTTTTTTCCATTCTTGACAACAATGCACCTACCAGTATTGGCACTTTTTCATCCTGGGTCTTGTGCACCCCCCTATCATTTTTTTTATTTTTAACCTATTTTTGCCCGTGATATATGCTACATAAAATACAGTCAATATACCAGTGATGTCTTAGTGATATTTTGTAAAAAACAGGGTCCACTTGTGAAAGTACTCACCAAGACTTGAGGATGAATTAAATTTAAGCAATACTACTCTACTTTGCTTGCTGATTTTATCATATCTCCATTCAGACTTACCTCAAGGCCCTGCTGATGTGGTGTGAGATTCACAGGCATCATGCACAAATGCATAGTTTTATGAACATTTAAAATCTCATGCTAAATGAAGTATAAAACAAAATTATACAATTTTTCAGTAAACAGTATATGACTGCACAGTCATAGTCAGTATGTATATGCAAATGAGTACTATCCATGCCATTCAATGTATTTTGTGTTGCATAAAGTTCTATTTTTGTATACCAAGAAGTACCAGACTAAGACCCAAATCATGGCATGAGCATGACAACCATTATTTTGCATGATCATCATAATTATCTTCATCGTCATCATCATCATTAGTCCCATTTTTCCATTTTCTGCATGGGGTCAGAATGTCATGTCAACTATCACCAACTCTCTTGATTTAATGAGAATCTCCTACCTACCTTCTTTGACAGTCATGCCTAAATGTTGAAAGACTTTTTGCACATGATCCATCCATCTCTTAGTTGCACACCCTTTTTTTGCCTTTTTTCTTGCCTGTCTGGAATTTTCTTCACCAGATTCTCTTTTGTTTTATTGCACATGTGACCCAGCCCATCTGTTCTCGTTCAGCTTCCTTGCAATTGGAACTACTTGGGCTTCTTTTGTCCTCATTTTTTCATGTATCTTACAGTGTGCATCCTATCAGCCATCTCAGGCACTTCATTTCCATCACCTCTAGCTTCTTCAACTGCTCTGCCTTCACTGCCCATGTTTCTGTACCATACAGTAGTACCAGTCACACCACTGATTTACATACTTTACCTTTCAGCTTCTTTGGCATTCTTCTCTCATGTACTACCCCTCAGAATCCATGCCAGCCAGCTGCACCCCTCTGAGTCTAACTTTGACCTTCTCATTCAGGGTTCCCTTTCTCTCGACCACTTTTCCCAGATACTTGTAGCTTGTAAGCCCAGATCTAACATCAAAAACAAACCACACTGGTGGAATTCTGCCATTGCCAAAATAAGAAAGACCAGCTCTGAGAGATAAAAGAGCTCTCTAATTCAACTAAAATAAAATCTAAGAGGTCCAATAAAGTTCAGCAAGGTCAGTGTTGAGGTCAAGATAGCCTCCCAGGCTAAGGAAAATCACAAGACCCTCTTCAACTATGTCAGGTATCTTAAAGGTAATACTCAGCAGTGTGCAGAAATGGTGGTAAACAGCACAACCCTCACTGACCAGGGTGACATAGAAATCTACTGGTTAATAAATTTAGCTCTATCATCACCCCCACTCCCCCCACTATTCCCTGTGAAATCTCTTCTAGCATGTTCCCCCAAATATCAACAGGGAGTAGGTCCTGGAGGGGCTCGCTAAGGCCAACAATACCATTTCAATGGGCCCCAACAATATATCCGTTTTTTTCCTAAATAGCCTAAAATATGACCTAGCAGGACCACTTGAGGCACTCTTCAACTACAGCTTCAAAACAGGTTACATGCCAGGTAAATGGAAGGATGCAATGGTCATCCCTTTTCATAAGAGTGGACCATTATCTGACCCCAGGAACTACAGACCCATCAGTCTGATAACTCTAATATGCAAAGCCATGGAACAAATTATCATGGGAAATAATCAAAGTTACTGATAACCTACAGACGCTGGACCTATCCCAGTTTGGTTTTGCTAAAGGAAGGTCTTGCCTAGTTAACCTTGTAGACTTCTTCAAGAAGTCACTATGGCTTTGGATGAGGGTAAAATGCTGCATACCACCTACTTTGACCTGGCCAAGGCATTTGATACAATACCCCACTTAAGTATTGTTGACACACACTCAAAACTAGGCATACATTCTTACATAACTTGCTGAATTGTCATCTGGCACATAGATAGGAATCAAGAAGTCAGGATCAATGAGACCACCTCCACCAAGAGACCAGTCACCAGCATAGTACCCCAGGGCTTTGCGTTGAGCCTGTTCCTCTTTGGTATCTATGTCTTGGAAGTCAAGACTAACGTCAAAGGCCTCTGGATCACCAAGTTCACAGATGACTATAAATATCATAGATTTCTCCCCAAATGATCCAGCAAAAGCCGTGGATTAAAACTCAATCCGAAGAAATATATTATAGTGCCCTTTGGGAAAGAATCCTCTCACACTAATTACTTTATTGATAAAACACCCCTAAGAGCTGATCCGAAAGTCTGGGAGCTGGGAACATATGTAGACAGTAGTCTGGTGTTCAGCCAACAAGTAGCCAAGATAGTAAGAAAATCATTCTATGTCACTCAACTCATATGTAAGGGTATGACATAAGGAAGTAATAGTACCACTCTACTCAACCCTTATCAAACCCATCACTGAGTACAATGCCCCCTTTGGCATGCACCTAGCCAGACACAAGAAGCATTTTAATTCCCTCAAAGGTTCCTCACTAGGGGAACATCAGTCGACACAGATTGCCTAAAGGTTCTGTATCTGTACTCGGTCTACTACAGGTTACTAACAGGCGATCTATGCCTAGCATATAAGGCATCCTCAGAGCCATCTCTGATGGATGTCTTGCACATCCACAAGACTAGCAACACAAGAAATGCTGTATCCAAGGATCTGAACATTGTCTGGAATATAAGCAGAACCTGCTGGAAGGTCTGATGTGTATCTTAAAGGATCTCCATGCTATGGAATAAGCTACCACTCTGAGTGAAGCAGAGTTCATCCCTGACCCTGCTCAGAAAAAACTTGATCATTAGATGGGAAATTGTAAATTCACCACCAGTCTTGCCCCATGTCTCTGATGGACAGAAGTCAACATTAAGTAAATTAATCCCCAATTCACCTACCCACCCACTTCCACATAACCATTACTTACCTTTTTACTAACATACCCTGCCATGTAGATGTCCAAGGAACTCTAGAACAAAACTGGGTTGGGTTGCATGGCTAGGCTTGCAATGACCCTGGTGGTCATTAGCCTAGTATGAACCTATAAACCTAATCTGCTCCACGATTTTTCCTTTTGTCTCAGTTTTGAGCTTCTTCTGATTTCCCAAATTTGCTGAATTTACAACTGCCTTTCTCTACTCACTTTCATCCCATGTGCATTCAAGTTTGCATTTAATTCCTCTATCTTTTGCTGAAGTTCTTGCTCAGACTCTGCCTGTAATGCCACATCATCTACATATAGTAACTTTGCTGACCTGTCCTCTCCAGCTTGTTTGCTAATGCAGCCCATCAGTGGTATGAATAGCAGTGCACTCAAGTGTTGAGCCTGATGTAGACTCACTCTCACAGGGAACCACTCCATAGTTCCAAACTCTGGTCGTACTTGTGTCATTTATTCTTTGTAAATAGCTTGCACTAATCTACCAATGTTGCTGAGAATTTGAACCATCAAATGCCTACACAAATCCCCCTTCATGGGACCTTGCCATATAATTTCCCCTAGTCTAGCAAGTCCCAGCTGGACTCATTCCTCATCTGTAGTTTCTTCTCAAGTTACCTCTCTGTCTGCAAACATCAGGTTAGCTGTGGTACATCTTGAAATGAATCCAATCTGCCTATCTCCCTTCTTGCTTTCTGCTACTGAGTATATTCATTTATCAATAACTCTCTCCAGACCAGTACACTATGTATAAATCAATGCTAGTGTATTCTAACCCTCATGTAATTGCAAACAAGGCAAATGCTAGCAATTAAATGGTGGCAGTTATACTTTAGCATAAAAGGTGCTTCTATGTGGGATAAAAGAGTTACACACTTACTGGGCAAAGTCAATTAGGCAATTTTAGAATCAGCATTCATACAGTGGGTGTACTGTGTGATATATTTAAATGGATGGACAAATTGGTCCTCAGAATCATTTCAGTTCCATTATGATTCATTGACTTACTCCCAGACGAAGTACAGCCAGGTGAAGACAACCTTTCATAATTTTCTGTATATGAAAAGCACAGGGGAAAAATAAAATTTGCAGGGACACAAGGCCCCTCCAGTGCCATGTAAGGGTCATCACCATCCATACTCTCCTTAATAATATATATATATATATATATATATATATATATATATATATATATATATATATATATATAGATAAATATAGATACACACACACACACACACACACACATACACACACATATAGACAGATATTCATTTGATTGAAAAATCAAAATAATGAAACTCAAAATGTTGAAAACTCAAAATATTGAAAGGGGAGTTTGCTCATTGTCCACTGATGTGTGATCCTGTAGTTGATATACTTTAAATTCACAGAGAATTTCTGTGTCTTTGTATTTTCTGATACGACTCAAAGACTGCAAAAACTATAAGCACTGTCAGAGACTCCTTGCTCAGTGAGCAAAGTAAATCTATATTTTTTGTCTGTGAGTTGCTTACACTGATAGAGCTGCTTTCTGTTTTACCTGCTTTATTTTGTTTTCTTTTTTAAGAAATCTTCTTGGTCTGGTGTTTTTTGTTCTGTGTGGCAAATAAACACTTAAATTATCTAGGCTGTACATTTTACATTTTTATTAGTTAATTTGTTTCTTGAGGGATACTGAAATACACATAGAATTTCTGCGTCTTTGTCTTTTATGATAGGACACAAGGCCTGCAAAAACTATATGTTGGTGACTCTCTGCTGGTTGTTTTTCCCACCTACTCTCTCATTCCTTGATCTGCTTTTCAAACTTGGTGATTTTTAGCTGCCTACACACTGTTAATTGAGCTTTATAAACTCCTCCCTTTCTACATTGCTGTTTATATTTTTAATTATTTATTTGCCTTTCCTTGTATTTATTTTGAAAAAAAAGTGCACCTTGCCTCTCAGTGTCTTTTCTACTGATTTATTTGCTCTGAATTAATCATCTAGCTCCCTGTTGGATAAAGGACTATTAGGGATGCCACCTTTTCAAATGCCCAAAGTGGGACATCTTTGGTATAGACATCAGATTTTGCAGGGCAAAACATACCCACGACCAGTACAAAGGACATAACTTCACTTTTTGGCCTACATAAAAGCTTATTCTTATAGCATTTTACTTGCTTATTCTGTTTCTTATCACGTTTAGGTGTTTCAGATACAGAGTAACTGTTTTATGCAACTATTACATAAAATATAGGAAATATGTTTGTCCTAAAATCTCAGGACATTTGCCATTTTTTTTATTTCTTTGCAGGATACAACTGCGCCAAGAGGGACTGTGCCTCGCAAAGTAGGATAGGTGGTAACCCTAAGTAGTATTTTAATTTTATACTCTAGCAAGCTGTTTTTTGTTCTTCTACATCAAGAGGACAGTGGATTTTCCATCTAGTGGCAGTGGGTGGTAGCTTGGTCTCTCTAGGTTGGTGAAAACTCTAGAGATTCGTGCATGTGGTTGTTTTATTGGATGTAGGGCTTATTATTTAGCTTACCTTGATGTATTGCCTTTATAAATTCTGCACAACTGACTGGCTCT
Organism: Protopterus annectens; assembly: GCF_019279795.1. Lineage (NCBI taxonomy): Eukaryota > Metazoa > Chordata > Ceratodontiformes > Protopteridae > Protopterus > Protopterus annectens. The sequence goes on from NC_056744.1 coordinate 928,296,940, forward strand.
TGGCTCATTTCTACAAAGTGAAGTAGTTTTATTGAACAATTACACTTTTATAAGCTGTTTAAAGTACACTATCTGTATCTTTAAGTATGTTTGGCATAGCATTTCACTCCTGGCACTGTTTTACTATGCTTTTACATTAGGAGGGCTGGAGTTATTCATCTAATGGCACTAGGTGTTTACCTGGTTAGGACAGCTACAGATTACACCAAATAAGCACCTTTCCCTCTTCCATTTACAAACACCCTCCATTCCTATCTTTTCAAGTACACATTAAGATCTGCAACCATGGATGGGCACATTCCTGCTATCTCTGCATCCAGCTTGACAGACACGGCATCCTGAGGCAATGTAACAACTGCCTTATGTATACTGTCAACCCCTTAATTCTCGAACAGACAAATACAGTATGTGAGAGATGTAGTTATACACTGACAATGGAGGCTAGATTCACATATAGACACAAAAAGCAGCAAATAAGTTGTTAGCAACTCACACGCATAACTCACCACACCTACAAAGGCCACACACTTAGATCCAGATATGTGGAAGTGCTCACAAGTAACTTACCCAAACCTCATAGGCCTCTCACTCTCAGTACTCAGAAACTCCACAAGCACACAGACAAGACAATTCCTATCACAACACATAACGCCCCATCTCATTGTGTCTCAACTACCAAGCCCATAAGGTGAAACACTGCACAACCCAATATTTTGGTCATAAGAGATGCCAGTGTGAGACACACTGATGCCCCTGTTACCAGGTTAGATAAGGGGAAGGTTACAGTTAGGTGCCTCTCAGGGGACAGGATTCACCAGATCATGCAAGCACTCTGGTCACTTACACCTATGTACCAGTATGTGGCTGTGAATGAATTGAGACATACCACCTTGGACTATATGAAGACAGCCATGATTGAGGTATTTGAATATGTGTCACAGGCAAGTATAAGCTTAGCACTGAGCAGTGTTCTATCATGTCCAAGGATGATGCCACAATACCAGCATATAATTATCTACTTTAACAAATGGCTTGGCTACAGGTATCATTCCCAAGGGGTACAACACTTGTTAACCTGGGAGGACATGGTTGACAGGCCACTCTGATTTGCCAGGGATGGCATTCATCTGTCAACTCAAGGCTTTTGGATATTGGCCAAAACATTATCCACCAATACAGGTAATTTTTTATGCATTGCCAAATAGACAAACCAACATAATAAAGGCTACTTAGGACTAGCTAAAGGTGTTATCGCTCAATGCTAGGAGTCTCAACAAGAAATTGCACTCTCTGGAAGCTCTCCTCACCCTGGAGAATGGTGATGTATGTGTAGTTACTGAAACATGGTTCAAAGCCACTGAAAGCACTCCAGCAATGCATGGTTATTACACCTTTCGTACATTCCAACAACCCAATGAAATAGCAAAAGGTGGAGAGTTATCTATCTCCATAAAGGATAAGCACACTTCAAGACTAGTCAAACAATATGACATGCTTAACCTACTCCATGTCCAACTAACCGTGGGAAAAATCCATTACCATATTCTTTCTAGCTGCAGGTTTTCCACAATGAACCAGGAAACCCATACATCATACCTGAAGTTACTAGAATCTCTCACCATCCAGCCTGATACCATACTTCTGGGTGATTTTAACTACCCCTTCATTCACTGGGAGGCATACATGACCACTAACATGCAGGCCCAAAGATATTTTGATTTTGTAAATTCAAATGACCTGAAGCAGCTAGTCTACACTCCTATTAGGGGAACAGATATCCTAGATCACAAATATGGGAGTGTGCTGCAGCCCACCCTCTCCAGTGTAATGTCCTCACTGGTAAGATCAGGTCACAAAGTGGTCTCTCTTGAAATAAAGGTAAAACTAGTCCCACATCTTAACCCCCAACATTTTAAGAACTTCTTTAAGGTAAATTACCCCTATTAAGGGATGGCACAGCTACTTTTCACACTCTCTGAAATCTAGAAAACACAGAAACCTATGCAGAGGCGTACACAAAAGCCCTTTATGACCATATAAATAATTGTGCAGAAATGGCAGTACCAGACTGCAGTAAACCCAGGTCAAACTGCAAAAACAAGCCACCTTCATGGATCCCTGGTATTAATAGGTTGTACAACAAAATAAAAACAAAATCCTGTTGAGAAGTTAGTGGGAATGTGCTCAACAGAGCAAAAAATCCTTTA